>NC_061118.1:89230042-89295775 GCF_002878395.1 Capsicum annuum | reverse complement strand
TGAGAAAAATAAAAATGAGAGGAAAAATAAAAATAAAGTTTGAGAAAAATGAGGGGAAAAAGAGAAATGATAAAAACAAAAATAAAGGTTAAGACAAATGAATTAAAAAAAAGAAAAAAATGAAGAAATAGATAATGTTTGAGAAAAAAGAAAAAGAGAAAAAAAAAATAAAGGTTGAGACAAATGAATTAAAACATGAAAATAAAATTAAAGAAAAAATAAAAAAAGTGAAAATAATAAAAATAAAAATAGACTTTGAGAGATAAATGAGTCTGAAAAGTTTAAAAATATTTAAGGTGTAGAGGGCAAAATTATATTTGTACTATACTAAAAGAAAAGGAAGGAAAGCTAGTCTTTAAAGACTTTTCTTATAGGCGCCAAAAATCTAAAGTCACCCAGGGCTATATAGGAGTGTGCGAAAACCAAATCGACTGATAAACCGAACCGATAAAAATGTTATTGGTTTATTGTTATTGGGTTAACGGTTTTTTAATGATTTTATAAAAAAAAATTATTGGGTGGTTGGTTCGATTTGATTTTTTCTTATCGGGTAAACCGATAACCCAATAAGAATATATATATATATATATATATAACTTATTATATATTTTTCTTAATTTCTCTTTAATCTCTACTAATGAACAAATCTATTATTTTAATTATACAAACTCTTAATTTCTCCTAAACACATTTAATTCAAACTTGAAGATTTTTGTAAATTAAAACAAATTATGTAGGATTTTTGTTTGCAATTGAGATTCGATTTTTTTTCATGTTGGTTACTATTATTTCTATTTTATGAATATTTTCTTATCGGTTAAACCGAAAATCGAACCGTTAAGAACTAAAAATCGATAAACCAAAAACCGATAAAAAATATCTTATTGATTTGGTTATTGGTTTAGCATATTTAAAAATCGAAAACTGATAAATCAAACCGATAATATGTAAAATCGAACTGAACCGACCGATGCACACCCCTAGGGCTATAGCATGTAATTTGTTGCTTCGACATCTAGGATGTGTTTGGTATGATGGAAAATGTTTACCTATTTTCTCTTGTTTGGTTGCAACAAAATGTTTGAAAAATATTTTCCACAACAACTCATTTTCCTCAATTCGAGGGAAAATGACTTCCCTCATGGGCCAAGGGAAGTCATTTTCCAGAAAATGACAAATGTGATTATGACCCCACCCCCATCCCTCTTTCCCACCCCAACAACACTCATATTCACATGACTCAAAAAATTCACATTTCTCAAATATTTACATTACTCAAAAATATTTTTCACTGTGCTTTGCTTCAATTTTTCAATGCTTGAAATAAAAGTAGTGAAGCCCGATTTTTTTCTATTTCCAATGTTCGTTGAATGTATTGTTATTTTCATATATATAAAGGTTTGCTAATTGCATATTTCATTTTATCATCGATGTAACATGTTTTCACGAAATTGAATAAGCTTGTCGTTCCGTTATATTTCTATTGATTGTAGTATCTTGAGATTGTCCTGACAAAATATTAAAAAGTGTCTCCTATATTTGCTAATTAATAGTTGCTTAAATTTAGTGATTGTAATATTTTAGTATTCGATATTGATATTATTTGTTATGCTTAAATTAATTCTTACAAATTGTTGAATTGTTAGAGATAGTAATATACTAGTTAACAGTTAGTAATATTTTCTAAAAGAATATTTTTTCACTCACCATCAAATACTAGAAAATATTTTTCTAAAAAATAGTTTCTACTCACCAATAAAACACCATAAAATATTTTTTGAAAAATATTTTTTATTCACCAACCAAACATGAGAAAATAAGTAGAAAACCAACATATTTTTCAGGAAAACATTTTCCATCGTACCAAACACACCCCTAGTTAAAAGTGTATATGGCTAAACACCTACTAATTGAAACCATTGTATTCGACTTCGAGTAAATTTTAATTTTTTATAAAAGTGAAGAAGGGATGAAGAACCACTAATGTTGGCATCTTTATAAAAAAACTGAAAAAGATTAAAAGAAAAAGTTAAAATAGGTATTTGTTTTTTTGGTTAGTCAAAAGTTTCAACCTTGACCATGTTTCGGTACCCTATTTTCTTGTGTTTTGTCTTCGTCTCAAAAGATCGTCTCTGAACTTTCTCCCTCTATCTCTCTCAATTACCCGCATACGATCACTGCTTCATCTCCCAGATCCTTCGTTCAGTACAATCTTTAACTTAATACATATCTCTATTCATATATAAATGTAAATTAGCTGCTCTTTTTTATTTTTACAAAAAATCTTTTATGGGGTTAATTTCCAAATGTTTTTAGGGCTTCAGTATCTAAAATGTTGGTAGTAATTAGGGGTGTTGACGTGACTGAATTAATTAATGTAAAAGAAGAGGAAATAGAAAGTTGGGTACTGTATTTAAGCTTTTACACAAACATTGCTTTTTTAAATGATTCAGAATCATGAGTGTTAGTGAGTAGGATGTTGAATTGATTGTATTAACTGAAAAAACAAGAGGGAAATAGGAAATGGGTAGTTTTATTTATGTTTCCATTTCACTTATTTATTATCCTCTTTTTTTGGGGTGTTTCAGAATCACTTCTTTCTTATTTTGGAAGTGATTTATTGTAATGTATGGTATAATTTTGTGGTTAATATTCATAATATCATGAAATTTATTTACAAGTATTGGAAATGAAATAGGTTTGAATAGAGTGTAGAGGATAGTCAAAATGCACACAAACCAGTTCTATATAAGAAAATAGAGGATTAATATGGCTGACTCAAATTAATTGACATTGAAGCTTAGGTGATTGGTTGATTCATGATGGGTTGTCATGTGATAATTAAAACTAACTGACACATATTACCTTTGATTATTCTGTGAATTCAACTGAACTGCAGTTGATGTTAAGTCTTTCGAGTATAAGTACCTTATTTGCTCATTTTTATTCTGTTAATTGTTTGTTTCTTTGAAATTAGGTATACATGGACATCATAAAGGAATTGCAACAACAGGTTTGAGATCTCTAGCTTGACTATCACGCAGGCCTATGCTGTCTGTGGTTTTAGAAAACATGGGCTTGTTGTGCAGCAGAAACAAACACTACAGTCAAGCTGATGATGAGGAAAATGCTCAGGTATGGGATATACAAAATAGATTTGGAATTTTTGGTAATCGTCCACAGTGCTGTCTATAAGCTAGGGGAGCAAAAAATCGATTGTCAGTGTGTTCATCTTGCTAAATGCAAGTTGCCAGGGTCCTGACTATATCATGCGTCTTCAGACTGCAGAGATAGAAAGACGGATTGAGCAAGAAACAAAGGCAGACAAGCATATTCAGAAACTTCTTCTACTTGGTAAATAAGGGAAATACATGGTCTTCAATTATCCTATGATCTAGTTATTTGTAACTGACTTTGCTTTTCCTTTCTTTGTTCACCATACCCATGTAATGATTTATAATACCTACAGGGTATAGGAGTGTTCTACCTTTAGACTTGTTAAATTTGAGTGGCAATTGGTTTTGAACTTTGATTTTCCTCGAAGCTTCTGCTTCGTAAGATGCTGGTGGAGGAAGCAAAACTTCTTCTTCGGAATATTTCTCTAGCAAAGAGGAACTTCCAACTCTGGATTGACTTATTTGTGGGATTCTTTATTCTGCCATAACTTGTATTCTTTTGCCTTGTTTTGAACTTACTGTTGTGTGTTTTTGCTGGTCTGTCCTGTTTGACGGTGCTTTTTAAGTGCTGATTTTCTGTTGTTTCTAGGTGCCGGAGATTCGGGGAAGTCTACTATTTTTAAGCAGGCAAGAGATCATAAAAAATATCTATTAAGATTTCATTTTTCTTTAAATGTTTATGTTAGTGTGTTGAAGTGTATGATCATCTCATCTAACAGACTAGCCTGTCAAACCTTATTTACTTAATTATGTCTTCAGTGTATGAAGGGGATCCTTGGAGTAACCAGTAAAGTTGTTGTCATGTGACCAGGAGGTCACGGGTTCAAGCCTTGAAAATAGCCTCTGGCAGAAATGCAAGGTAAGGCTGCGTACAATTCACCCTTGTGGTGGGGCCCTTCCCCGGACCCTTTGCATAGCGGGAGCTTCAATGCACCGGGCTACCCTTTTTTTATGTCTTCAGTGTGTGCCCATGCGTACGGGCTTGAATCATTTTGATGAACCAGTCAAGTGAATTTTTTTGATAATGGGTAGTGTTGAGACTCGAACCCAATACTTTTTCGGATACCATATTAAATGTGTGATCGTGTCATCTAAAACCTTAAGTTGTTAGATAGAACAAATTTTTATTTACTTAATTATGTGTTCTACAAATGTATTTTTTTACTCCAGTGTTCTCTATTAATATTTGCCATGCAGATAAAACTTTTGTTCCAGACTGGCTTTGAATGTATCTTTTAACTCCAGTGTTCTCCATTAATATTTGCCATGCAGATAAAACTTTTGTTCCAGACTGGCTTTGATGAAGAAGAGCTAAAGAACTACATCCCTGTCATTCATGCCAATGTCTATCAGACAATAAAAGTATGGAATACTTGAAAGGGTGTGTTGGTTATTTCCCTTTTTGCGCATTAGCTGCTGCTTGTCAGAGACATGTATATATAGAAATATCGTTCACATAATTGATAACGAGTGTCGATTACTATGATCATGGAAACTGTCACTTTTACACGATGGGTGCTTACTGCCTTAACAGATATTACATGATGGGTCGAAGGAATTAGCTCAAAATGAATTAGAGGCCTCGAAGTATCTTCTATCAGTTGAAAATAAGGTTTGTCTTAGTTGTTCATTGTGCAATTACCAGATGTTTGGGCTGTCATCTTGAAGTCATTTAGCCAAAGGAAACCCATGAATGTGAGGACATGCGATTGCTTGTCTCGCTTAGTTGCAAACATAAACACATATTTCTTTGGTCCCAGGAAATCGGCGAGAAGCTTTCAGAAATTGGAGGCAGGTTGGATTATCCTCACCTGACTAATGATCTGGTGCAGGACATTGAAGCTCTTTGGAAAGATCCCGCTATTCAAGTAATTTTGCTTTGGGTTAAGCACTTTGATGATTTATTGCAGTTTCAAGTACTTTCTTTGGGCTTGTCGATTTGGATTATGAAAATTGTTTTTACTTATATAAATAAATAATAATTGAAATAACTAATTCATTGAAGTTAATCAATCAACTACACCTCAATCCATAACTCGTATTTTAAAACCCCCAAAATAGTTGGGGTTTTGCGACATGGTCCGCTATGTATTTTTCTCTCCTATGGCCATTTCACATCTCCTTCTAATGCCATTTTTTGTTCCGCTTTAAGGCAAAATTTGGAGTTTTACAAAAATAGGGACTATCTAGATCGTACTCTTATTCCTAATCTAGCTAATGTAAAGAACCAGCAACAACTAAACCACATTCCTAACTAGTTGGGAATCGCCTATATGGATCATTTTCCATTGTGTTATAGTTAAATTCACATTTGACCTAGATACCATAGATCTTTCTATAAAACTTCTTTCTATGTGATTTTAGGATTACCTTGTCGTTGTTTAGCACCTTTCATTCACTAAAGTATCGTACCTACAGATATGTGCATTTGGATAGACATGATTGATAATGTGAACCTTCTCATTTTATTGTGTATGTATGTTTTACTTGCACCTTTTTCCATAAGCCTTAGTGGACGGGTTACCTGGTACTTTTGCTAGTGAGAGGTAACAGGTACCTGGTGGAATACTCGAGCTGTGTGTGAGCTGCCCGGTTATCACCGTCATAAAAAAATGAACTTTAGTTTCACCTTTCTTGAGGTGTATGACTGCAAATTTATCTTAATTATTGCATTTCGAAGACACTCATCTTGAGAATATGTTGGGCCGTTAAAAGATCCATCATTCACTTCCACGCTGCCCGTCTTTACCTTTCACTTGACTCAATATCTTCCCATTGCATAGCATCTTGTAGTACACCACATCAGTCATCTTTTCTAACTCTATCCTGACATTCATTCTCCTAGAAGATTGAGCTTAGATATCTGAACTATTCATTTTTAGCACCACAATTCATCACATAACCTTCATTTTTCTTGTGCACTCTTAAACTGGCAATGCATATAGACTGTCTTACCTTTACTTGTCCGGAAGTTCTCATTCTTTAGATTGTCTTTCTGTAGTTCTAGTTTTCATTTCATTGAGGTAAATCGCTTTAGAATTTGATTATTCATACAATAGCTGATCAGAGATTCTGATTTAGAAAACTGATGACGGAATCAGGTTAAAAAATCCAAACAATTGTGACCCTTAATCTTTTATGCAGTAAAGATTTAACTCTTCTTTACTCTGATTGAGTTCTTTCTTTCTTGTAGGAAACTCTTTTACGTGGTAATGAGCTTCAGGTTCCAGATTGTGCCCATTATTTCATGGAAAACCTGCTGAGATTTTCTGATCTACATTATCTTCCAACAAAGGTAATAAATATTGACTGGATTATTATGCTTTTCGTTTCTGTGTATCTCTTATACAATAAGAGGGAATAAGCAGCTGAAGCTGGCACGAGGTCGACATGCCCGCTTCAGCTGCTTCAACTGTGATTTTACTGTTTTATTCCTAATTAATTATTATAAGTCTTAATAAAAAATTAAAGTAGACATTTATGACATGTCTGTTTCAGCTACTTCAATTGTAATTTTACTATATCATCCCTAATTTGACCTCATGCCTGCTTCGGTTGCTTCAACAGTGATTTTACTATATCACCCCTAATTAATTATTACGAGTCATTTATGTATTAAAAATTTAATAATATTTAATAAAAAATAAAATAAACATTTATGACATGTCTGCTTCAGTTGCTTCAACCGTAAGTTTACTATCGCCCCTAATTAATTATTATATCCCTAATTAAATATTACTCCCTCCGTTTAAAAAAGAATGACCTACTTTCCTTTTTAGTCCGTTTAAAAAAGAATGATCTTTTTCCCTTTTTGGCAATACTTTAATTTCAATTTTCCACATGGCATGTTTAGAACCACAAGATTAAAGGGCTTTTGGTACATTTGACACAACTTTAATTTAAGGCCACAAGATTCAAAAGTCTTCTTTTTCTTAAACTTTGTGCCAAGTCAAAGTAGGTCATTCTTTTTGAAATAGAGGGAGTATAAGTCATTTACATATTAGAAAATTAATAATATTTAATTTGAAAAATAAAATAGACATTTATGACGTCTGTTTCAGCTGCTTCAATCATAATTTTACCATATCACCCTTAAATTAATTATTATAAGTCATCTGAGTATTAAAAAATTAATAATATTTAATAAAAAACATAAAATAGATTTAAAATGAAAATTAACTCTTGATGTTTTAAATTAACTTAACGACTTATATGAGAATCTTAAAGTTTTTTCACAAGTATATTTTTAAAGTAATTCTACTATATAATAAGTGACAATGAAGTAGCTGAAGCAGGCTACTCATGGTCGATATGTTTGCTTCAGCTGCTTTAACTGTAATTTTACTCTATCACCCCTAATTAATTATTATAAGTTATTTATGTATTAAAAAATAATAATATTTAATAAATAAATTAAAATAGACATTAATGATGTGACTGCTTCAGTTTCTTCAATCGTGATTTTACTATTTCACCCATAATTAATTATTATAAGTCATCTAAGTATTAAAAAATCAATAATACTTAATAAAAATAAAATAAATATAAAATGATAAATTAACGCTCGATCTTCTAAATTAACTTGGCGTCTTATATAAATTCGTTTAAATTTTTTTGACAGGTATTTTTTATAATAATTTTACTATGTCCCTTCCAATTAGTAGAATAGAAGAAAAATTATTATAAATCATGATAATTTAAAATTTAAATTATTTTAAAAATATAATTGACTATCAATGCCACAAAAGTTTGAACAAAGAGTATAACATATATTATTTAAAATTAGATAAAAAGTATTCAAAATTATAATAGTTAACGGCTTAAAATATCTAAAAACATATTAAAAATATGATTAGTTATCTAAATTTTATTTGTCACATACATTGAGGTAAAAAAATAATTTATCTAGCATGGGCCCTCGGTATGTTGTTTATTATACGTATTTTGAACATATGGAACTAAAATGCTATTGAAATAAATAGAATATAGGAAGTCTCAAGAGTCAAAGTTAGTATGTTTTACAAATTCTACCGGTAGGACAGAAGATTAGCAACAAGCTGTTCGTTGGTTTTTGAGCCCTTGCTTACCATATATGCCTACATCTAACTTTTATTACTACTAGTGGCCTTCTTTCTATAGGAAGTGTAAGCGTTAGAAATGCAAGTGTTGCCTGTCTATTGCTGGCAAAGGAAAGTGTGGTTCATCTATCAAGTTCTTATAGTTGCTATTCAATTATTTTCAACTGCTATAATTTCTTTCTTCATGTAGAGCATCTTGGATTGCATTTGGTGAATTGTATAAACTTCCTTATCTAAAGATGGGATGCTTTTATCTATTTATTATACCTTTATACGCTCCTTTAAGTGCTGGCTAGATACTTTCCCAGCCAAGCACAACAAAATTCTTTGATTCTGATGGCCATGATACTTTAACCAAGGATTTTTTTCTGTTCCGTTCGTGTTGAGTTGTCAAGACTACCTCATTTAAAATTTTAAGATGTTAGAGAGAAAGGAACTTTATTTATTTAATCATATCTTTAACACAGTTACCATATATGCATCAATTTTAGCTAAGATCTAAATTAAAAATAAAAAAAAAATCTTTAGCTAAGATCTAAACAACTTTTTTTTTTTGTTTTACAAAAAGCTAATCTAGCTAAAACCGTAATACCACCGTACTTTTGCTGCCGGAATGACCATGTTGGCCATTGGGCAGCCCCTTCTGGAGGCTGCTCAACATCTAGGAAAGGGCTCCTACTGCTAGTAATGGGGGGGCCTAAATTTTTTAGCCACACTACGACACACACAATCCATACGAACTCCTTTACCCACGAAACCTATTACGTATTTGCATGGAGAGTCAGGAGTTGTCTGGAAGAAGATGAAATAACACAAATGATAATCAATGAGGGTTTGGACTATGCAGTAGTAGGAAAATTCTCATATGGGTGGCCAGACATCCAAGAATTACGCAAGATCATTCCAAAACAAATGTGCATTGAAAGGGGATGTTAACATGGGTCTATTATGCAATAGATATGTTCTTATAACAGCTTCAAGAATAGAGGATTATGTAAATCTCTTATCAAAACCGATTTTCTATATTGCGCACAGGAATTGGAACTACACTATGAGAACACTGAAGTGGGATCCTTTATTCGATCCAGAAGAGGAGACTTCAATTGCCATAGCATGGATATTTACTGGCATTGCCACAAAACTTTTTTGAAAAAGAGACTATCTTCTCATTAGCAGCTGCAGTGGGTAAACCCTTACAGGTTGACATGGCTACTACCAATAAGACAAGGCCTAGCTGTGCACGAGTTAAAGTAGAGGTTGATTTATTAAGTGATCTGGCATGTGAATGTGGGAATAAAGAAAAGTCAGGTGAAATAGTGGCAAAATAAATCACTATAAAATATGACTATCTCCCCAAATACTGCAAAATTGTAAACTACAAGGACACAATGAGAAGAAGTGTTTTGTGTTTTATCCAAAGCTATATCCAACGGAGGAAATTTATGATAAAAAAGATGAGAAAGTAGGGGAGGGTAATCACAAGGAAGGGGAAAAGAAAGAGTAGGGCGAGAAAAATAAGAAAACGACAACACTTTTCAAGAGCGAAGAACTAGAAATGGGTTTAGAAGAGGCAGAACAAGATATAGGGGTGGCATGAGTCAACGATGGAACCTATGAGATCAACTGGCTGAAGGTGAGGAGATACTGACGGTATATAAATTTGATGTTCTCAACAATGAGGATGAGAGAGAAACAGGATGGCCAAACACACAACATTGCAACTACAGCAAAAAGGGATGATGATCAAAATAAAAAGGAATCAACGAAAAAGGGGGTGGAGGTAAGTATTTGGCAAACAAACAAAGGAGAATGCTAACACAAAGGAACAACACTACAAGAATACACAGGACATACATGCTGTAGAAAGAGGAGATCAGTAAGGTAAGGGATGTGTCATATAAAAGCAAAACAAGGAAAAGGAGACTCTTGTACCTATTAGTGCAGATAGTTCGAGAGATTTGGGGACACATAGAGGAATGGATTGTCAAGAAAGAGAAGATAATCAAAATGGGGAAGATGCTGAAGTAAGTGATGCATATGGAGGAAGAGAGATTGAAAAACCACTAGATCCTTGAGATAAGACTCTTTTGGAGGGAGAGGGTTCATCAAGGATGTAAGTGTGAAAGGAGATTTATCACCTAGGCATTCCAAAGCAATGAGAACTGGAAGAAAGACAACCAAATTAGCCACAACTAGGAGTACTAGAAGTAGTTCTGCCTAACCATCTTTTGTTAAACAATGATTGACAAGCTTCTATTTTGGAATATTAGGTCAGAGAGATTAATTGATTTAAAAATAAAAAAACAAGTGTGCGTATATAGCCTTGTTGGAACCTTTCCAAGGGCCCCATGAATTAGAAAATTATAGAAGTATACTGGGAATGGAGAATGGGCAATGCTGTTGTAAATAGCTCTGCAAAGATATGGGTCTTCTGGAATGCTGAATGGAATGAGAAATTATTAGTGATAGACACCAACAAATTACTGTTAAATTTAGTCATCACTCAGTGGAGAACTGTATGCAGATAACTACACCTTGGGTGATTGGTGGTGATTTTAATGTGATACTGGATGCATCTGAAAAACTGGGAGGTCTACGTGTGACTTATCATTGGACTGCTTATTTTGCACAATGCATAAGCTTATGTGCTTTGACAGATTTAAAATTCTGTGGCAACAATTATACATGGTGGAATGGGAGAATAGAGGAGGAGAGCATCTTTTAAAGACTTGAGAGAGTGTTGGCTAATTAGGAATTTCTGAATGAGTTCCCTGCAATTGAGGTACAACATCTGATTAGAGATGGATCTGACCATGCTCCACTACAAGTGTTTTGTAACTCTAGACAGGAGAGGACTAGCAGGCTTTTTAAATTTCTTAACTTATGGATAAAGAGTGGTATCTTCTAGCAAATTGTGAGAGACAATTGGTGTAAGCAGATTCAAGGCAACCCTTTCCATGTTGTTCAAGAAAAGATGAAAAATTTAAAAAGGATCCTTACAAATTGGAGTAAAGAGATTTATGGCAACATTTTTCAAAAGGTGGCTACTCTGGAGGATATAATTAGGGTAAAGGAAATTCAATTGGAAATAAATAGTAGTGAGCAAAACAGGAAAGATTTACTGAAGGCAGAAGAGGATTTGATGAAACATTATCAGATTGAAAAGGAGTATTGGAAGCAGAAAGGTGGAATGAAATGGTTCAAAGATGGTGACAGAAACACCAAGTTCTTTCACTCCTATGTTAGAGGAAGAAGAATCAAGCTGGCCTAATCAGAAATTGAAAACGGTCAAGGCATGGTTTTGCAGGATACCAAGACTATTAGAGATGAGGCTGTTAAAGTTTTTGAGCATCAATTTACAGAAAGTATCTTCAATGAAGATTTTTCCGTTCTGAATTGTATTCCAAAGATTATCACTGAGGAACGAAGGAAGGAAATGGATGGAACCCCTACTTCAACAGAAGTAAAAGAAGTTGTATTCTCCCTGAACAGTGAAAGTCCATGTGGCTTGATGGTTTATCAGGAGGTTATTTCCAAAGTTGTTGGGAGATCATTGAGGAAGACAGTGAAAATAGTGATAGCTTTCTTTTGTGGATATGAGTTGCCTAGACATATTACCCTTACAAGTCTTGTTCTCATTCCTAAAAAAGAAAAAGTGACTAAGTTCATAGATTTAAGACCCATCAGTCTAAGCACCTTCTCAAACAAAGTAATATCAAAGATCATACATAACAGGTTAGATAGACAAGGACTATTACCAACAATCACTTCACGGAATCAACCTGGCTGTATAAAGGGAAGAAGTATTGCTAAAAATGTACTCTTGGCTCAGGAGATTATTAGGGACATAAATAGAAGGAATAAATTGCACAACATTGTGGTTAAACTGGATATGGTCAAGGCATATGTTAGGATATTCTGGATTTTCTTGACTAAGGTTATAAGAAGGTTTGAGTTTTCAGAGGATGATAGATATGGTGTGGAGGCTGATCTCTAATAACTGGTACTCGGTTCTGGTCAATGGGAAATCATTTGTTTTTTTTCTCATCCAGAGGTGTAAAGCAAGGAGACCCCTTATCACCAACTCTTTTTATAATTGTTGTTGAAGTTCTTTGTAGAAGCTTAAATAGATTGAATGATAACAATGCTTTCAAAGGCTTTAGTTCGCCAAAGTGGAGTGAAAACATTAATCATCTCTCATATGCTGATGATACCATTCTTTATTTTTCTGGGCAGAAGGATTCCATAAAGATGATGAATGTATTAAATAGGTATGAGAAGATTTCTAGGCAGCTGATAACTTTGAATAGAAGTTTTTTATATCTTTGTGATATGGTGCTTGTCTTTACTAAAAATAGAATTTGAAAGATTTCAAGTATTGTTATAGAGAGCTTTCCTTTTACATACTTGGGTTGTCCTATCTTTTATGGGAGGAAGAACAAAATTCATTTGGCGGAGCTGGTTAAGAAGATTAGTAGAAAGGTGATGTCTTGGCATAGTAGACTTCTGGCATATGGAGGTAGATGTCTTGATAAATAATGTTCTCCAATCAATGCCTATATATCTGATGTCTGCCATGAATCCACCCAAAGGAGTGATTGATCAAATTCATAAAATCATGGCTAAATTCTTCTAGGGAAAAATTGGCGGAATTAAAGAAAAACATTGGGTAGCATGGGATGCTCTGTCTCTACCTAAGGAGGAAGGTGGGGTGGGCTTTAGATCTCTTCGTACTGTAGCTCATGTTTTATTTGCTAAACTATGGTGGAACTTTAGAACCTCATCTGAATCTTGATGGAGTCACTTCATGTGAAACAAGTATTGCAAAAAGAAGCATCCTGTGATTGCCCAAGGTTCAGGAGTCTCATATATATGAAGAAAAATGATACAGATAAGGGAAGAAGTGGAGCATAACATGGTGACAATTGAAAACAGGTGAAGCAAATTTTGGTTTGACAACTGAACCAAGCAAGGTGCATTGTACTTTCTGGAGGAACAATATCACGGACAAGAAGAAATTGAAATGAAAGAACTCATAAATGAAGATGGCTGGAATGAAATGAAGTTAAAACAATGTCTCTGAAGAGATGATGGAATTCATCATTGAGAACATCAGGCCTAAAATGGGGGATATTGGGATAGATGAGGCTTGGTGGATGGGAGCTTCAAATGGCATTTTTAGTGTGAAATCTGCGTGGGAGTTGTTGAGACATAAGAAAGAAGAATGGGAGATCTATAGCAAAGTGTGGAATAAGAAGTTGCCTTTCAAAATAAATTTCTTTCTCTGGAGAGCTGGTAAGGGCAAAATCGTCAATGATGATAATCTACAAAGAATGAGAATTAGTATAGTCTCAAAATGCTGCTAGTGTTGTGAGCATTATCATCCAGAGACTATGGAAAATCTTTTCCTAATAGGTCCCATAGCTTTATAGTTACGGAAGCATTTTGCTAATTTTGCAGGTATCAAAGTGGAGGGGACAGAGCTTATCCCATATCATAATGACATAGTGGTATATCCGAGCTGCAAACAAGCTACAGATACAGGATGATACTAGCACTGATTTTATGGGCACTGTGGAAGAGACGAAATAAAAGGAAGCATGGAGGAGACTAGTTTGTATAAGATGATAGCACAAGTGCAGCATAATATATTGATGGGGATGAGGATGAGGTTTCCATGGATTAAAAATCCAGGAAAAGAGTGGAAGGACATTATCATCACTATGAGCAAATACAAGCCAAAGTTATATCATCATAAAGTCAGGTAGGAATTAGCTCATGAAGGAGTTGTGAAGTGTAACATAGATGGAGCTTGCAAAGGGAATCCAGGTATGGGATCATATGGATTTTGTATTAGGGATCATAAAGAGATTTAGTTCATGCTCAAGCTCAGAACATAGGTATTACGGTATTACTACCAATGTTGAAGAAGAAAGGAGAGCAATTCAGGAAGCATGAAATTTATGTGTGGAGAATAATTTACCTAGAGTGATCCTAGAATATGATTCATTGCTTATGGTTAATGTGATTGAAAGTACCATAGGAAATAGCTGAAGGGATAGAGGCAATTAAGAATGCACTGAAACGACTAAATGCACAAATACAAAATAGTCTTCAGGGAAGGCATAATGGCTGACTACATAGCTAACCTAGCTAGTGACAACAACAAACTATAGATATTCAACAATTTCCAACAACTTTCAATGGAAGGTAAAAAGATTTTAAATACAGATAAAACACAGATACCATTCATCAGAATCAGTATTAGAAGGATTAATTCGTTCATACAACAGCAACAAGCATGACAAATAAAGCAGAGAAGAGGATATGATTCTTGTCGGAGTCCCACATCGGTGGGTTAGAGGGTCTTTGGTCTCCTTATATGGTCTTGGGCAATCCTCCTCCCATGAGCTAGCTTTTGAGGTTGAGTTAGGCCCAATGTCCATTTCTTTATCATGGTATCAGAGCCAGGCCCACCCAATTTATTGTTTCCGATGTTGGGTCCCCCGTCTTATATTGTCCATGCTCCAGATGTCCAGCCCTGGGCGTGCGGGGGTGTTGGAGTCCCACATCGGTGGGTTAGTGGGTCTTTGGTCTCCTTATATGGTCTTGGGCAATCCTCCCCCCATGAGCTAGCTTTTGAGGTTGAGTTAGGCCCAAGGTTCTTTTTTTTATCAATTCTAAGCAGCTTAAATATGTATTTCATTTTTGTCCCAAACAGTAAGGTAAAGAAAGCTGCTAAATCACATAGACTAATCTACATTAGCACACAAAAATCATCACCAAAAACAAAGGGAAACGACATCAAATTGGGTTTTCAGCTTTGAAGGTCAGCTACATGCCCCAATTTGGACAAGAGAAGATGGAACTACTCCGATACAAATCTAGAAAACAAACAAAGGGGCCAGACGTGCAAAAGAGAGAAATGCAGACAAAAGAAGGTAAGGAAAATAACCTTAGGGAGAATTGTGAACTCTAGATGGCTACCTCCTTTCATCAAACAACACCATTTTCCTGGATAAAGGTTGGGATTTAGTGAAATGAAATTGAAGAGGAAAGAGCCATAGAAGAAAAGTAGAAATCGATTGTTACCTTGGTCAAGTGAGACATGTCGTGCGAAGAGGAATAGCAAGTGTGCATTGGGTGGCCGACAAATAACCCAAAGGAGAAGGCGGTGGAGCTTAGGTTCCAAAGGCAGTAGCTAGGAAGCATCATGTTGGAGAAGTCTGTGAAGCAAGTGGAAATGGAGAAGTTAGGTGAAGACATATATATATCTTGGTCAAATAAGGAAAGCGGGTGAAAGTTTGGATACTACAAAAATATATCTTTATTCATTAGAGTAGTACAATATTTATAGGTGAATAAGAAGATCAAATAATCTAATAAATCCCAAATTCTTAGGAGATACATGAATCAAGGGATTTTCTCTAATCTATTTTCCTAGAATAATAATATATGATGTCCATATTTACAACGGCTTGCAATTATATTTGTCAATTTATTGTGGAGCAGATTGTAATCAAATCTGCCAGCTCATCAGTGGAGCAGATTATGCCTTAATCTGCCAACTCATTCGACACTCCCCCTCAATTTGGCATGTAAATATCGAATATGCCTAACTTGCTCAGAAAGGACTCAAAAGTAGTTCTAAAAAGACCCTTTGTGAAAATATCTGCAACTTGTTCGGTTGTTGGAACAAAAGGGATGCACACACTTCCATTTTCAATCTTCTCTTTAATGAAGTGCCTGTCCACTTCAGCATGTTTTATTCTGTCATGTTGAACTGGATTATGAGAATGCTTATGGCAGCCTTATTGTCACAATACAACTTCATTGGCAAACTCATAGGTCTTCTTAGTTCTTCCCAAAATCTCTTGAGCCACAACATTTCACAAATTCCATGTGCCATGGATCGATACTCAGCCTCAGTTCTACTCCGAGCCACCACGTTTTGCTTCTTACTTCTCCATGTCACTAAATTTCCCCAAACAAATGGACAATATCCAGATGTAGATCTTCTATCAATAGATGGACCAACCAGTCCGCTTCAGAATAATCCTCAACACTTCTTTGCTCATTCTTTTTGAAGAACAACCTTTTCCCAAGAGAACTCTTTAGATACCTTAGGATTCGATACACAACTTCTTGGGGTAAATCTCGTGGAAAATGCATGAACTGACTAACTAGGCTCACAGCAAAGGAAATATCAGGTCTAGTATGTGACAAGTAAATCAATTTGCCTACCAGTCTCTGATATTGGCTCTATTAATCAATTTTCCTTTGCAAATTTTAGATTTGAGTCAATTGGAGTTTCATCTGGTCTACAACCACTCATTCTTGTTTCTTTTAACAGGTCAAGAACATACTTCCTTTGTGACACTATAATTCCTTTCTTCGATTGTGCAACCTCCATGCCGAGAAAATATTTCAGTGCGCCTAAGTCTTTTATCTCAAATGCTACTAGGCGGACCTTATACCTCTCTAAGGGTCCATCTAATTTGAATTTGGTGGTGAACACCCATTTGCAGCCCACTGGTTTCTTTCCCTTGGGTAGATCCACTAATTTCCATGTCTTATTTTTTTACAAGAGCTCGTAATTCCTTCAATATAGCCTCCTTCCACTCCGGAACCCGTTGAGCATCCTTCACAGTTTTTGGAATCTCCATACTAGAAAGTTGTGAAGTAAAGGCTGAATAACTAGGAGACAACTTTTTATAGGACACAAACATAGAAATGGGATATTTAGGAGAATTTCTAAGACCTTTGCATTTTGCAATAGGTAGGTCCAGTTTAGAGAAGGAATTAGAAAGGTATTGTGGAACTTTACTAGTAAACATTAAAGCCCTCGTTACCTCTAAAAGGTGCCTATTCTTGCTTTCTGCAATGCCATTTTGTTGAGGTGTATCAAGACAATAGCTTTGGTGTACTACCCTTGTTTTTCTGAAAAAAGCCTTCCTAATTGTTCATTGAAGAATTCATGATCATTGTCACTTTGAAAGCTCTTGATTTTCTCATGAAAATAAGTTTCCACCATGACATAGAAAGTCTTAAATACATTTTTAAATTCAGATTTGTCCTCCAATAAAAAAGCCCAACTCAGTTTAATATGGTCGTCAATAAAAGTTACAAACCATCATTTTCCAAACATTGTTGAAATTCTAGATGGTCCCCAAAAATCAGTATGAATCATCATAAAAGGCTTTGAAGCCTGATACTTTTGAGAAGGAAAAAAAGATCGATGATGCTATTGGAACAAGGATGGATTTTTATTTCTAAATAACTGTGGTAACAAATGTCTTAAATAATAAAAACTTGGATGTCCAAGCGTATATTGCCAAAGCATGACTTTATTCAAGACAGAAGTAGAGTTCAAACAAATAGGATTTAGTTGTAGAGTTGTTCCCGTTGTTAAGAAAATAAAGACCTCCAGATTCTCTAGCATTGCCAATTGTCTTCCCCGAGACCTTTTTTCCTGAAATTCACATAAATCAGAGTAAAAAATAGCACGACAATTAAGAGAACGAGTTAATTTGCTGACAGAAACCAGATTAGTTTTGGAACGTGAAGAATATCATGAAGTGTGAGGGAAGGTGATAGGTTAACAGTTCCTTTTCCAGCAATTGTAGAGAAGGAACTATCAGCTAACTTGACTTTATTATTCCCTGCATAAGGAGTATAAGTAGAGAAAAAACGAGAACTTTCAGTCATGTGATCAGTAGCTCCTGAATCTATGATCCAAAAATCTATTTGGTTAGAGTTGGTCTTAAGAAAAACGGATGGTACAATGCCTGTTTCAGCAAAGGAACAAGAAGGAGTAGAAGTATGGTGCATTTGGATGAAATTGTGGAGATTGCAGGAGTTTGTGCAGAATTTCCAATTGTTCTTTTGTAAATAGAGATGATTCTGGAAAATGTTGCTGCCTCTGATCAAAATAAGTTACTTGGAGGGCCTGATCATGTTGATATTGAGCGCCACGATTATCAACTCCCTTCTTCTTCCAGTTTGGTGGTTTCCATGAATCTTTCAACATGGTTCACGGGTGTGCCAGTGTTTCTTGCAATGATTGCACCATGATCTTTTCTTTTTATCATCTTCATTTTTCACTGTTACAAGAGTTGAAGAGTCTATAACAGGTTTTAGTTCAATGCTTAAATCAGATTTTAACATAATCTTTCTCCTAGTTTCCTTTCTTCTAACTTCAGAAAAGGTTTCACGAAGTGAGGGTAGAGGATTTTTTCCTAGGATTCATGACCTAACCTCATCAAACTCTCGATTTAATCCCTCTAAAAAATGTAAACTCTCTTATTTTCTTCCTTTTTATTTGCTCTAACACTATCACTTTCCACCAAACACTCCCATTCATCGTTGTAACACTGGTCTAACTCTTGCCACAAAGAGACCATTTCATTATAATAAGCAGTGACTTCTTTTTCACCCTGCTTAGCTTGCCATAGTTTAATTTTTAACTCAAAAATTTAAGAGGTATTTTGTATATCAGAATATCTCCATAACGGCTTCCCATACATCCTTAGCAGTGGGTAAAAAAAAGATAAGACTTACCTATGACTGGCTCCATGGAATTTATTAACTAGGCAATCACGAGTGAATTCTCTGATCTGCAGGTGTTCACTTTTGGGTTTCCGACTTTCGGCTTTTTCGTCTCTCCGATCAGATGTCCCAACTTTCCACGATCATCGATTGCAAGCTTAACGGACTGTGCCCTTTCTAGATAGTTTTTCTCGTTTAATCTATGAGAAGTTAATTGGAAGGGCATGTCAGAAGCATTGCCTCCTTGAGTCATCATATTTTCTGTTGGACTTCCTGAGAAGACATTTTGTCTTCTTTTGGTGTTTAGAAAGATGTTCTCTGTTAAAGGCTGTTTTAACCATATAATATTAGGGGAAAAAATCCCACTCTGATACCATGAAAGTTTGGATACTACAAAAGTATATCTTTATTCATTAGAGTTGTACAATATTTATAGGTGAACAAGTAAATCAAAAAATCTAATCAATCCCTAATTCCTAGGAGATACATGAATCAAGGGATTTTCTCTTAACTATTTTCCTAGAATAACAATATATGATGTCCATATTTACAACAACAGATTGCAATTATATCTGTTAATTTATTGTGGAGCAGATTGTAATCAAATCTGCCAGCTCATTAGTGAAGCAGATTATGCCTTAATCTGCCAACTCATTCGACAATGGCTAGGCCCGCTCTTTAGATCAGATAGGCCTTTGTTGATTATTTTTGGGCCTGGTGGCCAGAATTTTTTCTTCTTTTGTTCTGTTGTTTTTTATCTATATCAATAAAATTGCCTGAAAAGCCACAAAAATTTACTGAAAAAAAAAAAAACATATATGCATCACAGTTGGTTTTATTTACTTCATTGGTGTTTAATTGGAGATCTTAATTGAGTAGTCATTTTTCTTGTTATCTTGTAGGAGGATGTTCTTTTTGCCCGAATTCGAACGACAGGTGTCGTTGAAATACAATTCAGGTGAATTTTCACGCATCCTTGAACTGCCCTCTTATCCATTGTTCGGAAACCTCACCTTTTTAGTGGTTTTTTACATTTTAGTCTCTTAAAGAAGTTTTGTTTAGTCTAGAGCCTTACTACCTTTTACTGGATCTTCAAACAATGTTACATGACTGTCTGAACCAATCCTTAGTTTTCTTTTTCCTGTCGGAACAAGACATATGTTGTTAGAAATCCTTCCTGCTATCGTTTTTGTGGTCTGTCTTGAATACCAGTCATTTTTATGCGTCTTTCTTCTTGTAGCGTGTTATTGAACTAGTTGATGTGCAGTTACATGTGTTTTGTTTATCCCCCATCTGTTTCCTTAGTGGGCTTGTGCCGGTCAAAGTAGGTACCCTAGTATGTCCTTGCATTTCTTGATTATAATCATTTTGTATTTCTAATGAACCAGTTCTTGTGGTCCTCCAACAATGCAATTATTTATGACCTTGTCTTTGTTTACCTTTGTTTTCTTATAAGATATACTACCTCCGTCCCATTTTATGTGTCGTCATTTGACCGGGAACGGAGTTTAAGAAATAAGGGAAGACTTGGTAATGTTTACCAAATTGCCCTTTATCAAAAAATGTGCTATTAACTTTTTTTTAATTAAGTGGGACCAATAAGGGTAAAAGTGGAATTGTGTTTTTAAATAGTTACCAAATAAGGAAATATGACATTCTTTTTGGGACGGACCAAAAATGTAATGATGACACATAAAATGGGATAGAGGGAGTAGTATATTTTCTACGTACAAGGAAAGCTTGATAACAACCAAAATATCTGCAGTCCAGTTGGAGAGAACAAAAGCAATTATTTATGACCTTGTCTTTTTTTACCTTTGTTTTCTTATAAGATATAGTATATTTTCTACTTACAATGGAAAGCTTGATAACAACCAAAATATCTGCAGTCCAGTTGGAGAGAACAAAAAAAGCGAAGAAGCGTATAGGCTTTTTGATGTTGGAGGTCAGAGAAATGAGAGAAGAAAGTGGATTCATCTTTTTGAAGGTGTAACAGCAGTTATATTTTGTGCGGCTATTAGTGAGTAAGATTTCTTTACTAGCTTTCTGAAATTTCTAACATCATTTACTTTCAGTAAACCCAAATCCGGTAGAAGTACGTGGATCACAAGGTTTTGAGAAGATGGCCATGATACTTTCCAGAATGAGGAAGGAAATAAATCGTTAATTAATCTAGGTCACAAGGATTATAAATTTGTGCGTAGGAAATGAGGTAACTGCATACTTATTATTGTTCTATTTTTCACTTCAGGTATGATCAAACTCTATTTGAGGAGGAAAGAAAGAACCGAATGATGGAGACCAAGGAACTCTTTGAGTGGGTCTTAAAGCAACCATGTTTTGAGGTCAGTTTTTTGGTGCTGCTAGAAGACCATGCTTGGTTGGGGATCTTGAATTATTTAATATCCACCTTTATCAGCTTGTACTCCTGGCTCTTTTTTGCTATATAAATTTGCATCACTTTTTATTGGGTTAATTAAATCAAATAAATTAGAATAGTTAGGAAACTGACACTATTCTTTCTGCAGAAAACTTCTTTCATGCTATTTCTCAACAAATTTGACATATTTGAGCAGAAGGTTCTGAAAGTAAGTACATTTATCTAGTGGTGGTGTCTGTCAGTGAAACTGTTCTTTCTCATCTAAGAATGATATCCCGTGGTTTTAGGTGCCTCTCAACGCCTGTGAGTGGTTTAAAGATTACCAGCCAGTTTCAACAGGAAAACAAGAGATAGAGCATGCTTATGAGTAAGCTCTTTCACATGCAGTACTTTTATAAGAGAACATTCTATTGATCCCACAGATGCATCTGTTGGGCTCTTCAAGAAGTACTTTTAGTTTTTTTGCACCCAAGTGCATTTGTAACCTCAACATATATTAAAAAAAACACGTGCATAGCAGACACATTGATTTGCTCAAAGAATTTTCTTGCTTTGCATGTCATCATATAACTAGGGAGAAAATAAATCTCTAGAGTAGCTTGTATGCACATTAATTCACATAAATTCTCTGTAGGACTTCAAGCAGTCTGTTGCTATTACGATTGGCTTGCAGTTTAGCAGGGATAGCATAGCTGTTAATTTATCTATTCTTTGACTGTATTTGGTCTAGTTCTGTTTTTCCGGGTTTTATCATTACGAGTATTTTGGGTCTTGGGGGCAGAGGGACCCAGAGCCCTTGAGTTTTTCTTTTGAAATTCTTTTTATTTCACATGCTGAATGGTTCATTCTGTATTTTAATGATCTACTCTTTAGGTTTGTAAAGAAAAAATTTGAGGAGTCATATTTCCAATGCACTGCACCAGATTGTGTGGACCGGGTGTTTAAGATCTATAGAACCACAGCCCTTGATCAGAAGCTTGTAAAGAAGACGTTCAAACTGGTAGATGAGACCCTGAGAAGGAGAAACCTCTTCGAAGCAGGTTTATTATGAAATTCTTTAAAATTTTCAAAAACAGAAATGTTCATACCTTGAAAAGATTCATACAAGTTTTGAACAGCGAGGTTCAAAACACAGCAAACAGGCTTATGGGGGTATCATATCTTAATGCCGCAATTTAAGTTTGGTCCATGTTGGTCTCTAAGCACATATTTCTTTCTATATCCCGATATTTTGATGTTCTACTTACAAAGCGGACGGTTCAAAACAATGATTGATATTCAAGTATTATACTCTATTGATGTTCATTTTGTTGAATTTTGTAACTATTAGGGCTGGCAATGAACCGGTACTGCACCGCCGAAACTGGAACCGGGTAACAGGTCCACTAAAACTGGTGTGTTGTACCGGAACTGGTACTACCGGTACTGGGTCTACCGGGATTTCATAGTGTTCCGACCTGCTTCGTTGGTTACCAGTCAGGACCTGGGTCGGACCGGACTGGAATCCAGGTTTCACTTTTTTTTTTTTTTTTTTTTAAAATAAATTATATTTATTATATTTAAATTATAAAAGTTTTTTTAAAACTAAAAAAAAATAGTTTATCTTCTTAAATTTTTTTGTTGTATAATTTTTTTTTTTAATTTCCAACCTTATAAAAAAGTTCATGTTTTTGACTTATAAATTTTTATTTTCAAAAACTTGTTAAAAAAGTATTAAACTTGACTTGTGAAAATTTTATAACATAAACTTATAAGAAATTATTAAACTTTTCTGAACTTTATAAAGTTAAACTATTAAAGTTTATTTCATACTTTAACGTTACAAATATAAAGTTTATAATTTTAGCTAAGTTATTTATAACATTAATTGCATCAAATAAAAGATAAATTTTAAAATAAAATTAAGGTGAATAGTCCATATATTTATTCAAATTTTGTACTTTGTACATTAATTACAAATATTAAAAGAGAATCTAATCTACACAACCATCTTCTAGGAAGGTTTTTTTTGAATTAGATCTCTACTCTAGAATCTTATTAATTATCTATATCGTTCAAAATATTCTAGTTATAACTTACCTATTTCTTCGGCGGATATATTTTTTAGAATTCGTCTTT
Organism: Capsicum annuum; assembly: GCF_002878395.1. NCBI lineage: Eukaryota > Viridiplantae > Streptophyta > Magnoliopsida > Solanales > Solanaceae > Capsicum > Capsicum annuum. Next base: position 89,272,475 of record NC_061118.1, on the reverse strand, counting down.
TTCCTTGTTCCTTCATTGCTTTCATTCCATATCACTGTTTTTTTCTAATATTTCATCTATTTCTTCTTCAATTTGGGGTGGTAATTTTGGGGGCTCCAAATTTCTTCGTTTGACATTGATCCAATCTCTAAATAATATCGAAATCTTCAAACTATCCTTTGCTAATGAATATCGATGATTTTCAATTATAAATCTTTCCACGCTAAAAGCTTGCTTCGAAGCAATCGAAGACGCTTGACTTGCTAGCACATCTTAAATCACCCTTGAAAGCTTTGAAAATTGTTTGATACGGATCTTCCACTATGCTAAAGTTGAAGTTGTCCATTTACATCTCTAATACTTTTTCGATCCTGAGAAAGGACAATCAAAATCATTACTACTAGAATATTAAAGATCAAGTTCTTCAATCATCTCGTTATCTAAATCATCATATTTACGCATATAAGTAGGAGGTTGGGCCGGTGGAACATTTTGTTCCGTAACTTGATATAAGTTAAATAAATTCCTAACTTTAGGTACTATGTTAGCACAACAAATTTTAACTGATGGCTTTTCATGAGGTCCAATTTCTAAATTTTTGTAAATTATTTGAACCATCATCATTACACAAATTTCTTTGAAAAATAGGTTGAATAAAGTAGTAGTCAAATAAATTTTTGGAATAGGAAAAAAATATTTTTTAAATTTATGAATCATAGCTTCAATTGACTCGTTGAAACAAGAATTTTTTTTTATATTCAGTAAGTACTTTAGAAACAGTAGTAATATTACTAAAACAGAAGAAATAGTTGGAGTATATTGAGCAAATACGGTGTTTGGAGCTTGATAAAAAGTTTTAAAAAATTTACAAAGTTCTTGTATTCCAATCCATTCATAATCACCTAGTCTTAAATCAGGATTTGAATTATGAGCATTATAAATTAGTTGTATAGTTTCACGATATACATAAGCAGCTTCAAACAACTGATATAAAGAATTTCATCAAGTAGGAATTTCCCTTGGAACTTTAATATATGAAATTTCACATTCTCGACAACGACATTTAAAATCATCCATTATAGCCTTTATTTATTTATTTTTTTAAATAAAACAAGCAGCAATTCGAACTTTAAAACAATCATTTTCAAACAACTCAATATTGTCTTTTACTATCAAATTTTAAAAATATGCAGTACATTTACCATGAAAATAAGTACCATCTATGGATATAGTCTAACTTTTAATAAATCAATAGCTTTTAAATTATTAGAAATATTATCTAATGTGCAAGCCATAATTTTATCAATAAGTTTAAAATATTTCAAGCTTTCCCCTATTGTACCAGCTATTTAGTAATCACTTTTAGTCTCGTCAACATATTTATAAGCAATTATGTTTTTTTGCATGTTTCAACGATGATCAATTCAATGAGCCGTGAGAGTAAAATAATCATTACTGTGAATACTACGATCATATCAGAAGTAATAGATATTTTACCATCAAATTTACTAAATGAGCAACAAAGAAAATGTTAATGATTAGCTTTATATTTTAAAATTATTTTTGATTGTATTTCGTGAAAAATCTTTAAAAGAGAGATTATGTACTCGTTGAATATAATGTATAAAATTAAAATGTGAAGAAAAACTAAAAGGTAAACCTATAACAACAATCATTTTCGCTAATTTTTCTTTATTTACATCTTCACTATATGTAGATGATGACTTTGGGTTGATTGGGTTATACATGTTTAAACGAGTCTGAACTATATTACCTACTACAAATTCTTCCGGCAATGATGTGCTATTTTTTTTGGGCCGTAGCTTCATTTTCTAGACAAACAAATTCTTTATTACATTTTCTCAAATGCTTACTTGGCAACTCTGTCCTGTCATTGTTTCCTCCGGTCACATATTTCATAACTTTCTTGCATTTATTACAAGTACCAATATTTTTTTCCTTGTCGTGCTTCAAAAAATTTCAAACTAAAGACCTTTTAGTATGTTCGGTACCTTTGACCTTTGTAAATTCTGGTAAAGGAGAAACTTCTTCACCTTCTTCCGGTAATTCCGTAACTAGACTAATAGGGGTAGGAATTTAACCTAACTTTTGTTCTTCTATATCATCTTTTTCCGGTAAGTCTTCCTCAAAATGATCATAATGCCTACTTAGGGTCATATGATCTAATTTCATAGCGGTACCAACATCAAAATTGTTAGGCCGTGATAAAGAAGTTTCATGAACATTACTAAATTTAGGCGGTAATGAACTAATAGTAACACTATTTGTTTTACTTACACGAAAACTTTATCAAATTTTTTTTACCATTACTATTTTTATTGACATCCATAATTAAATTTAAATATAGCTAAAATATTAAAATGAGCAATATAAATATTATAAAAAAATTAACGAAAGTAAATATAGATACTGAAAAATAAAAATATAAAAACTAAAGTAAACAAAAAGAGAAATTAAAGTTGGAACGAATATACCAGATGTCTAAATTAAAAGGTGATAATTAAAGGTTGTAATATCTTCAAAAAAATCTTCAACTCCAACTAGCTAATATAATAATTATAAATATGAAGAGAATAATAAAGAGATTTTTAGAGTTTGATATATTAGAGAGATTATGAGAACAATTGTGAGAAAATAATAGATATAAGAGGGTATTTATAGTGAAAATTTAATAACGGAGTGAAGATAGAGGTGGGGGAGGGGGGAGAGGTCAAAATAGCCCTCGGTCCCCTCCCCCCTCCCCCCTCCCCCCTCCCCAAGGCCCCAACAGATATAATAACGTTGAAGGTTAAAAAAAGAAAAAGAAAAAATAGATCTATTGTCTCGATCGTTTACCGGGACGGACCATCCCAGAATTGGATCAACCATTATCGTGTCTATCGAAAAAAAATTCTCATTCCGCATCGTTACCAAATTTCAAATCTTCTGGTACTGGGTTTACTAATTCTAACTGGTACCATAGCGGAACGGTACCGTTCCGTGATTGAAATCGAACCATTCTGATGAAGATCTAGTACCGTTGCCAGCCCTAGTAACTATCTTTATAGCAAAGTTGTACATGCGTTGTTGGTTAACCTTTTGCTATCTCGTGCTTTATTGTAATAGCCTATTTGATCAAGCTTCTAAAATCAACTTATTTTGAGATGTGTTTTTTTCAAAAGTGATATTCAAAAGTTACTTTTGGTGAGAAGCAGTTTGTGTTTCGTCAATATATTTTAAAAATACTTTTGAACAATAATTAGTGTTTGACCAGACTTTTAAATGTGTTTTTAAGTATTTTTTTTCCCTAAAAAGTACTTTTTAAAAAGTGTTTCTGGGGAGAAGCTATTTTTTTTAGCGGAGAAGCTGTTTTTTTTAGCTTTCAAAAAATTGCTTCTCCTACTCTCCATAAGTATTTATTTTCTTTCAAAAACTTAGCCAAACACCTCACTTTTTTGAAATAAGCATTTTCTTTTAAAATAAGCACTTTTGGAGAAAAATAAACTTGGCCAAAAAGGCTATTAAGGTATACTAGTTATTCCAAAAACCCGTTGAAGATTTTAATTTGGGATAACTACATAACTTAGCAAACATAGATTCTTAATTATCCTATTTAATCTAAGTTTCAATTAATTATAATTCATAGTCCCCTCTTATCTATTAATTATCCCTAATCACAATTCAAAATCTCTCTCATGTATTTTCTCTCTTTTTCTATTTTCTATTACTCTCCTTTTTCTTTTTTTTTTTTCTTTTTTTTTTTTTCTTTTTTCCTTTTTTTCCTTTTCATCTTTTCTCCTTCTTTTCATTTGTGTGAACTAGCAAAAATAAATACAAATGCGAACTATGAAATATAAATGCAAATGCAAACTATAACATACAAATACAAATGCAAACTATAAAATACAAATACAAATGCGAGCTATCATTTGTATTTCTTAATTATTTAAAAGGAGCGATTTATTTTCTTTCTACGAATACTTGTTTGTATTTATTGATGCGAGTTGTATTTATTGATGTGAGTTGTATTTATTGATACAAATAAATACAATTCAAATTTTTAGACAAATACAATATATACAAATACATATTGTATTCATATACATATTGTATTTTTATTTGTAAAATCATTTATTTCATTTATTTGTAATTGTAGTTGTATCAAGTGATATTTGTTTATTTACAAATACGAATGATAATTTTGACATATAAATACAAAACGGTATATTTGCATCAAATGATACAATACATATTTATATATTTTAGAATCAAGAAAATACAATTAATGCATTTACTTGTTTGTATACAAATATAAATGATAAATTGTACATAATCACGACTAAATACAATATACAATCAACTTACTAATACAAATACAAAATAATTCCTTAAAAATTAAAAAGGCAACGACGAAAATAGAATACAAATACAATTCAAATATAATCTAATTATACAAATACAATAAAACCACAACATAAATATAATATGCAGTCAATTATAAAATATAAATACAAAACAGTTCTTTAAAATAAAAGTGTGAAGTATACAAAATAAAAATGATGGTGCGAACTAATAAATACAAATAAAAGTACAAACTATAAAATACAAATGCAAATTATAAAATACAAATATAAGCGCAAACTTCAAAATATACAAGTACAATTGTATCAATGGATACAACAATATAAATGACGGTGTGACTATAAATACGATAAATAATTATGATATTTACGTTATCATCCATGATTTGTGCTCGAGTAGTCATATTTTTTAAAAATACAATAAATATAAAATAGAACAAAAAACTGATAAAGAAAATAAGTACAAAAACAAAAATAAAAAAAATCAAAGAAGAAAAGAAAAGACGAAAGAGAAATAGAAGTTAGAGATAGAAGAGAGAAAAAAATAAAAAAATAAAAAGAAAGAAACAAAAAAAATATAAAAAGGAAAATATAGAAAAAAGAAGAAGAAAAAAAAGGAAAACGCGAAAAAGAAAAAAATATAAAAAAATGAGAAAGAAAAAAAATGGTAGTGTTTTTTGTGAGACTAAATAAGTAGTGTATTTATATTTTTTATGAATACAGACCACTGAGTAAAAGTGAATACAACGGCTGTGAATCGAATACAACGGCTATAAATGGTAAATATGTAAAGTGACTATGGAAGATGAGTTTTGTGTCAAACTTTTGCTATTTTTAAAACTCCCCCTTTTAATTTTCAACTAATTTCGGTTTTAGTTTTGGTTGACAACCCTGGATTCCACTTTGGATCGTATTGCTTGTGGTGAATTTTTCCTTCAACTTTTATGATCTTTTAGCTTAAAGTTAGCTTTTGTGTTCCTTGTTCAAGCCTAAGATAGGGAAATAAAAGTAGGGCTATCCATAACCCAAACTATATCGCAAACTGGTTGTATACGACTTGCATTTCGTCAAATTAGGCTAGGAAAGTACACGAACATTTTGGTTTTATTTTGGCATAAAATTAACGTGAAAGGTCAACTTTTTGATTGTGTATTAGGACGTTTGGTGGCCTGAGTGTGCTTCTTACTGCATGTATTATGGAGATTAACTTATATACATTGATGTGTGAAAAACTTTTACACAATCAGGTCATCTAAAAGATAAAAGATTTAGATGGAGCGACATTGACAATAAAAATTTCAATGACCTTAACTTGTTTATAATTGATGAGTAATAGCAGTTATTGTAGGTCATGTAAAAGATAGCTACAATTAACTCAGCATCCTAAGTGGAATTAGTTATATGGTAATAAAGCATAAAAACTTCTTATATTAGGTACATTATCAGTATCTTTTTGTTTAATGCTTCTCTGAAAAGGTGTAATTCTAGGAAGCATTTGAATTATATATATATATAAAGAATTCTACAGATTCTTCAATGTAGAATCTGTAACAAGCAAGAATCAAGATAGAAGTAGGAGAAGAGAAAGAAGAAGAGGAAGTAAGTTGAGAGTATGATCTTATTATTGATTGTGAAAATTCAATCTTCTTGATACAATGTGATATATTGTTTATATATATGAGTTGGTTAGTAGGTTAGAGTTGTTAGCTTGTAACTAACTTTGTAATCTTCATAACTAACTTAGTGAGCTAACAACTAACTCACTAACAACTTATACTACTCATTAGAAGTTGATTTGTTCTCAACACCCCCCCTCAAACTTGGTGTTGTGAAGATGTTAAACACACCAAGTTTAGAAATAGATATTGATTTTGAACTCTGTTCAGGCTCTTGGTTAGTACATCTATTGGCTGATCAGCTGTAGGAATATGCATAGTCTTGACCAACCCTTGTTGAATCTTTTCTCCTACAAAGTGACAATCTATTTCAATGTGTTTTGTCCTTTCATGAAACACTAGATTGGCTGCCATTTGAAGTGCAGCTTTACTGTCACTATATAGGCAAATAAGTTGTTGTAGTTGAATGCCAAGATCCTTAATAAGTCCAGATAACCAAGTTAACTCTGCAACTGTAGTAGCTAGACTTCTGTAGTCAGCTTCTGGAGATTGTATTTTTTTTCTTAGACTTCTATGAGACTAGAGAATCTCGTAGTTTTATGGCAAAGCCTGTAACTGAATTCCTTGTCATGGCACAAGAGGCCCAATCTGCATCACAGTAGGTTGTTAGAATATCTCTTTTGTTGCTGGATAATAGTATACCTTGTCATGGCTTGTGTTTAATGTATTTGATGATTCTTAATGCTGCATTCATGTGAGAAACCTTTGGTTTTTTCATGAATTGACTTACGGTCTGCACACTATATCAGATATCACACTATGTGAGATATCAGGTCTAGTGACTATAAGGTATAGAAGTTTTCCTATAATTCTCTGATATGCATCCTAACCAGTGAGTACTTTATCATCACTGCCTGTTTCTCTTTTGATATGTTGATCATATTCAATAGTTATGAGCTTGGTAGTTGTATCTGCACTATGTCCATTATGTCCAGTCTCAGACATTAACTCTAAGGCATGTTTCCTTTGATACATCACAATACCCTCCTTTGATCTTGCAAATTCAATTCCTAGGAAGTACTTGAGTTCACCTAGATCCTTGATTTTGAAAGCTTTGTGCAGATCACTCTTAGTCTTTTCTATTATACTAAGATTATCACCTGTTACCTGAATATCATCCACATATACCAAGATTATGACCATACCATCCCTGATTCTTTAGGTAAAGAGTGAATGATCATATTGACTTTGTACAAAGCTGCAAGTAGACAAATCCTCAGACAATTTTTTATTCCATTGTCTTGGTGCTTGCTTGAGTCCATACAAGGATTTTGAGAGTCTACATACTTGTTTACACTTTCCCTGACTCTTGAATCCTTGGGGCGGTTCCATATAGATCTCATCATATTGGTCACCTTGGAGAAATGCATTGTACACATCCATTTGATGGATGTGCCAATGTTTTGCTGCAACTATAGCTAAGACAGCCTAAGTGTTACCATCTTGACAACTGGACTAAATGTTTCTTGATAATCAATTCCCTCAGTTTGATTATAACCCTTGGTAATAAGTCTTGCCTTAAACTTCTCTACTTCACCAAATGCATGATACTTAAGATCTACTTACATCCAATTGGTTTCTTTCCTTATGGTAATGACACTATTGTCCAGGTGCGGTTGTTTCCAGTGCTATGATCTTAGCTTGCATAGCTTCAACCCACCTTGGATCCTCGCTAGCTTTTGCAAAAGAAGGTTCAACAATGTTATAAAATGCAAAAAGAAAAGCTTGATATTTAGGTGAAAAATTATCATATAAGATGTATTTTGATATTGCATAGGGTGTATCATCTTAAATACTGAGAGAAATAAAGTCTATCATCCATGTAGAAGGATGTGATCCTCTAGTGGATCTTCTTTGTGCGTGCATAGGTTCAACACTTTTAATAGGTGCTTTTCTAGGTGCTTGTGTAGGTACATGCTCAACATTAGTTGTAGTTATAGCTGGCATAGTTATTTCTGATTGAGTAAAATATTGGTGAGATGAGGGACACATACTGCTTGACAAGTTTGGCATTGCAGTTGGACATGCATCAGTGGATTCATCTATTAGATATTCTGATGAGTCCTTAAATAATTATGCATTTTGTTTGGTATCTTGCTCAAAGGGAAACACATCCTTCCTAAAAGTAACATCCCTATTAACAAAAATATCTTGTTAGTTAGATCATAGAGAATATAACCCTTTTGGATTTCTGAATAGCCATAATAACAGAATGTTTAGTCCTAGACATTAGCTTGTCAGTTTCTTGGACTACTTTAGCATGACATAAACATCCTAGAGTTCTTAAGTGAGCCATTGAAGGTTTTTTATTATACAGTTTTTTAAAAGGTGATACACCATTAAGAATAGTGGATGGAACTCTGTCGATTAGATATACAACAGCCTTAGCACAGTGACTCCAAAATTTAAGAGGGATTTTAGCTTGGAATCTCATAGCTCTAGTTATTTCTAAGATATGCCTATGTTTTCTTTAAGCAATGCCATTTTGCTGTGGTGTGTAAGAACAAGAATTTTGACGAATAATGCCTAACTTAGTGAACAAATTAGTATATATAGTGTTTACAAAATTTAGTGCCATTATCAGTTCTTACATTTTTAACACAAGTTTTGAACTGAGTTTAAACATAGGTCAAGAATTGTTTAATGACAACTACAACATCAGATTTTAATCTTAGGTGAAATATCCAAGTGAATCTATAACAATCATCAATAATAGTAAGAAATGATTTATAACCATCAAAGGTTGAAACTTTATAAGGCCCCAAAAGTCCATATGAATGAGCTCATCCCCTCAAATAAGGATGTACTAGATGCACTTAAAGGAAATGATGTTCTAGTTTGCCTAGCATAAGGACATATAGTGCAGCTTTCTAGAACCTCTAGTATAGACTGATTGTGATTAGGAAACAATTTGACTAGATTCTTGGTTGGTACATGACCAAGTCTAACATGCCACAAGAAAATAGAACTTTTGTTTGTGGGATTATGTATCAATTTATCACTTGTTGATAAACCAAGTCCAACATTCTTCATTCCAGGTACTTTTTGATTGATTAGGACGTAGAGGCCTATTTTTTATTTACCAATCTCGTTCACCTTTCCATTGTGGAGATCTTGAAACAAGCAAAAGTTAGGATAATATGTAGCTAAACATTGTAACTATTTTGTGGCCTGAGACACAGATAAAAAATTATACTTGAATTGAGGTACATGTAGTACAACCTTTAAAGGGCTTCTAGTAGAGATATTACTTATGCCTCTGTGTGTGACAAGAGAAGTTCTACCATCAGGAAGGCAAACTTGTCTAGGTACAACAGATTTGCTTACAAAATCTTTATTCAACAAGTCAATAACAAAAGTCATATGATTAGTAGCCCCTGTGTCAATGATCCAGTAATGCGGAGCATTGTTTACCGTCATAGTACTACTAGTATCTGTCATGTTTATTGCATTTACTGAGCAGGTGTTGCTTTGATTTTGCTCCAGCATTTTGCAAATCTTGTCATACTGCTCATTAGTAAACCTGGGTGGTACTGCATAGTCCTGTGCTGCACAATAACTCTGTGAGCTAGAGTTTGAAGTCGTTAAACCATGTATATTTAAAGGTTGTCTATGTTGATGAAGTGGAGCACTGTAATCTGCCTATGCAATAACTTGATTGTGTCCCTATTCTTCAACTATAGCATTGTGAGATCTACGACCAACACCTATTTTCCTTTATTTGTACCTGTTGTACTCATTAATTTTCATATCTGAGCCTTGCTGATCATTTTGTTTAGGATGCCCACCCTATTAGCTTATAGTACTCTCTTTGAACATGCCCCTTTAGTTTATAATGATCACAAATAGCATTAGGATTGTAGTTTGGATTAAAGAATCTCTTCCCTTTCTAACTGGATACTCTTGAATACATGACAGTTCAGATAAATAAACTAGGTGCAACCCCTAACAACCCAGAACTCCCCATAGATTGAGACACATTTTTTTTATTTTCATAACTCATGATCATACTGAGGGTAAGGGAGTCAAAAGTAGTATCTGACTTCTTGCTTGTGCATAAGTTTCATTGAGACCCATTATGAACTGATATAGCTTGAGTCTTTGAGCATATACAAGGTAATATTTAGCAGTTTCATAACAATAAGCATGGAAAGGCACCACAGATACAAACTCATCCCGTAGTTTCATACCCACAAGCAGGGAAGGGCACCACAGACACAAACTCATCCCAAAGAACTTTCAATCATGAGAAGTGAACATAAACTGATTGTATACCTTGTGTTAAAGAAATAATTTCTTGATGGAGATTAAAAGTTCTTGCACCATCAATTTTATGAAATCTATCTTTCAGATCATTCCAAACATCACAAGCATTCAAAGCATAGACTACACTACCAACTAGATTACTAGAGACAAAGTTCTCAACCAAGATAATACCACAACATTTACCCTTTCCCACTGATTCCATAATTTTATAAGAAACACTTTCTTCTCTAATGTTCCATCCATTAAGCCTAACTTGTTTCTCCCTACAAAGCAATTCTCATGGCCTTACTCCAAATCAAATAGTTCTCACTACCGTTTAATTGAAAGGAAATGATAGTCACGTCACTTATACAGAAATAGACAGATATAGAGGATAGTTAATAACAAATATTGCTAAAGTTGGAATCCCTAGAATCGAATGGGAATCGACATGAACTCCTTGATTTGTTGATGAACCTATTGGCATTGATCCATTTCGTGGTGGATTTAATCCATCTCCACTCAAGTCAGCTATTGAAGCTCAGAGATAATTTGATCAAAGATTAAATAGAAAATAGAGATTTTGCAGGGATCAAAGGCTCCAACTCTGAGACCATGAAGAATTTTACAGATTTTTCAATGTAGAATTTGTAACAAGCAAGAATCAAGATAGAAGTAGGATAAGAGAAAGAAAAAAAAGTAAGTAGAGAGTATGATCTTATTATTGATTGTGGAATAGGAATCGACATGAACTCCTTGAGTTGTTGATGAACCTGTTGGCATTGATCCATTTCGTGGTGGATTTAATCCATCTCCACTCGAGTCAGCTATTGAAGCTCAGAGACAATTTGATCAAAGATTAAATATAAAACAGAGATTTTACAGGGATCAAAGGCTCCAGCTCTGATACCATAAAGAATTCTACAGATTCTTCAATGTAGAATTTGTAACAAGCAAGAATCAAGATAGAAGTAGGATAAGAGAAAGAAGAAGAAGAAGTAAGTAAAGAGTATGATCTTATTATTGATTATGAAAATTCAATCTTCTTGATATAATGTGATATAATGTCTATTTATAAGAGTTGGTTAGTAGGTTAGAGTTGTTACCTTGTAACTAATTTTATGATCTTGATAACTAACTCAGTGAGCTAACAGTTAACTACACTAATAGCTTAGACTACTTAATAGAAGCTGATTTGTTCTCAACAATATATCCGTTTGTCCTATTGGTTGAGACATTGCAGTAGTGAAGCATCGGCTCAAGTTTGTTTGGTATGAACCTAATGTAAAGATTAAACGTGAAAATCTAGTTGATTTTGTCAAATTGATGGTCAGAAGGATTGAGAGAGAACAAAAATCAACACGACTTGCTAAAATATATTTAAAAGGGCAATATTTGGGACCTGTGACAAATGCGCAAAAAAATTATATACAAAAGAAAGAGTAATGAAGTTAATCCTTCAATTCCTTCTTTATCATATGTCCAAATGAGTCTCGTGTGGTACGCGTGTACGCTTAATGAGTCTCGTGTGGTATGCGTGTACGCTTACTCTCATGCTTTCGGGTCAAGCTTGATCATTCAATTACTTTTTTAAAATTATACTAAGTTCACACTTTGAGTATGTTTGGTACGAATATTCTTCACTTTTGCATGTTTAGTTGTCACGACCCAAGTTTCAAAGATCATGATTATACCTACCCCGCCTCAGTAATGATAGGTAAGACTAACACACTCATTGAATTGAATTTGAAAAAACAACAATAATCTAAAACTGATACATAATATTTAAGAAAAGATAAAAGCCTTCACCATAAATACAACGAAGATGTGAAATACAAACAAAAATACCAAGACTTAGTGTCATGACTATAGATCGACTCTAATATTGAAAGAAATAACTGGTGTCTACAACATTGTCTTTGAAAGTAAATAAAGACATGTAAAGATAGATGAAACCTGGAGATAGCTCTGAGAAGCCTACTATGACTCCAAAGTACCCCAAGTATGCATACCAGGGTCTACACAAAAAGGATATAGAAAAATAAGAGTGAGTATGAACCACTTGTACTCAGTACCATCATAGGCCGACTAAGTCCAAGCGTAAAACTATATCGAGCAAAGAATACTAAAATAGTCCTATTGACACCCAAAAATTGAGTATGAACCACTTGTACTCAGTATGCATCATAGGCCGACTAAGTCCAAGCGTAAAACTATATCGAGCAAAAAATACTAAAATAGTCCAGTTGACACCCAAATTTTTGTCCTCTCTAATCCGAATTGATTTTGAGCTTCTTCGAATTTAAATAATCTTTAAAATAATTATTTTCCAAAGTTAAAGTATTTTCAAAAAATCAATTTTCAGGCTAATTTTATCAATTACCAGGTATATTATATATTTTCATATTTTAAAAGGTGGGATTTTTTAGTTTCAGTTTAAAAACAGTTTCAAGAATTATTTTTTGTCAAAAATAATATTTAAGTTGATTTTTACTTTAAAATTGGCCAAATTGAGAATTTAAGTTGATTTTATTTTCAAAGTAGATCAAAATTGATGTCAAAATGATCATTTCTAATTGTTAAATCAAGAGCTTAACTAATTAATTAAGGATTTAATTCATTTTCAACCCGATTGGTGAAATTCTACATTGATTGTGTTAATTTGGTTCTCTCTTAAATTAATCCGGCTATATATTATGTTCAACTTGGCTAGGGGCGTAATTGATTTATTCCATCAATTCCCTTTCTCTAAAAAGATCACCCTGACAGACCCCTTTTAATTTTGCTAAAATTTATATAAATATACATCTTAAATTATTGTTATTACATAATATTCAACTTAACAAAAGTAATTACAAATATCCCAAACTAATTACATAAAATTCCACATTTTATACTTTCTCTCTCTAGAAATCTCATACAGATCAAACACACGATTTTTCTACCACAACTAATGCTCCTTAATATTTGCCTACAATCAAGCAATCCATTATGTTGAGGTTTCAAGATTTCAAATTTCAAACATTAACTTATCAAAATGCTCAACTTCATTAACTTCTTTTATTACTTTTAAGTTTTTTTTCAACTTTACCAAATCAGATTTTTTCGATTTTCGTTATTGCATGTTTGTAGTTCTTATATTCTAAGCTTTTGTAATGACATTCCAGTGTGAGATTTGATTTATTTTGTAACTTTTTCAGCTTTTCTAGTTCAAAGTTTTTTGGAGATTTTGCTTATATTTCTTCAACTTTTTTAGAAATCCCGTTGTTGGATTTGTTCCTGGAACGTTGGATAACGAGGATCCCAATTTTGCAGGGACAGATCGACCGAAATTAGCCAATCAAAATGAAGAAATTGAGGGAATTTAGTGGTACAAGTTTCAAAAATACCATTACAAAATCTGTAAGTAAGAAAAAAATTAATGAATTAGGATGACTGGGTCTTCCAAAGGTATAGTGAATTGCTATTTTTTTCTTTCTAATTGTGGTTTCTCATACATTGTTATACAAAACTTTGTAATGTATAGTGTAAAAGCCTTTTTTGTCATACATATGTTGTTACTTCAATCCACATACATTACTAAGCAATGTATGAGGACGTGGTTCTATTGTTTGTTTAATTTTTTGAATTCAACCCTCATACTTTACTAAGCAATGTACGAGTATGTGGTTGATATCTACTGTTTGTTTATTTTTATACATATCAAATTGTGTATAAGAAAGCATTATTCGTAAGTTAGCATGAGTTGTTTTGTTTTTATTTACTATATATTGGTATACATATCAAGTCATAGTTCTTATATTTTTTAAACTCACATACATACTACCCAATGCTTAGTATAACATAATACACATGTTACTTTGAATATGTTAACATTATACCGTAACATGGTAACCTTATATATATGAATGTTATGTATAAGGTTATAGTAACCTACAGTTTTTTATTGAACTTACACATATTTAGTTGTGTATAGGAAAACATTACACATAAATAGACATGTTTTTTTTTGTATTTCTTATACATGAACATGAATATATTATACACAAATATATGTACATTATGTTTTAGGTTTTTTGGATGTATCCAGGTATTTTTTAGCTTACAAATTGCAGGTTATGTACGTTAAAGTCATTTTTTATTGTTTATGTTTGTATTTTTTCTTTTCAATTCAACATTATTTTGTTGTGTTAGATTAATAAGGTTGTAATTATATATTATTATTACAGGGGATGAAATTACCAAGTGATTAAGGCCACTAAAGAATACACAAGTGACAAAGAAGATCTTCCGCAATCCAGATCAAGATATGTTCAATCAATTGACGAAGCAACAATAGTTAGTTCAGAATAGTGCATAATTTTCACCTTCTATATGAACATTTGTTATTTCCTTGTGTTTTAGAATGGTGTTAAAGATATGTAGCAGTTGATAGGTTTTGAAAATTTTTTTATCTTTGTATTTTTGGTTTTTGAATGTTGTAAGAATGTTTTAGCAATATTTAATATAGGTCTATTTTTTTAATATAAATTTATTATACATATTATTCTATAAGTCTGGCTTTGTATTTGTTTTATACATTACAGTTACGTTTTAATTACATTAACATATTCTATCCAAAACATAACTGCTAATATATTTGAATGATAATCTTATACATATGCATGTATGTATAAGGTTGGTGTTACCTATAGGTTTGATAGACCTTTTGCATTTCCACTGAAATACCCCAGACTTTGGCCTTTGCACATTCCCTAAGCTTTAGGCTCTCTGCCCTTCTTATGACTCACACCACGAGTCATATGGTGTGGTTACGAGTCTAGGGACCCAAGTCATTACCAGACCAGTGTGTTATTGGCCGAGTTCTATCCTAGTTATGAGAGACTCCTCACGAGTCGTATAATTATGGGATAAGTGGTTAGGATCCAGTCATATGTTGTCCAGTGTATAAGTCCTTGGTGTTCTGTGCTGGTCATGACTAGACCATACTAGTTGTATGGTCAGGTGATGATGGGGGTAATGGAGTCATAAGTTAGATAGTGTGTGGTGTCCAATTTTCTATCTTGGTGATAACTCAATGGTAATAGTTGTATATTGTGTTGGCGACTCAATGGATTGACTCGTAGCTACCTGCGGGTTTTCTACAACTTTAAGCTGGGGGTACTTTGGACATTGCCCACCCCAAGCCCTTAAGACCCCACATATTATAACACATTTTGGTCATCCTTACACACTTTACAAGATAAAAAACTTTCTAAACTCTCTAAAACTTCTCAAGAAAGATTGGGATAGGGTTTGTTTAAAGTGGTCATCTAAGGGCTTAAAGATCAAAATTCTCTCTGTGAATCTTTATAACTCAAGCATGTGACTCTTCCCTTATTGTTAGTTTACAAAAAACATACGTCTTTATTAATGGTGATTTTGAAAACCATGGTGGAGGGTTTGGATGCATAATATTGAGTATTGCTTTCTCATGGTTGAAGTTATGATTATACATGTTTTGATAATGGTTTTGTACATATAGGTGCATGGGAATTGCGGTTCAATAATCGGGTTATGTCTAGCCCAAAATTTGTTGGTTCTTGGCTTTGATAATGGTATGCCCTCTACTTGGTTGTGAAAATGTCAATGAGAATGATCTTGTCACATGTTGAATTATATTTTGAATTAAGGCATTGGCCTACTAATATTAATGATTGGTAAATAGTTATGAAGGCCTTGTTGGTCATAAGTTGATTTGAAATACTAAATGAGTTTGAATCCCTAACTATTAAATTGAATTGATGTCTTTGTTTAGACAATGGGTTCGAGTCCCAGGTTGATTAATAATGGTTATGACATGTTGTACGCTTGAAAGTGAAGTTGGCATGACGATACCAACGGGATGCCTTTGATAAGTAATTGAATAAATGGCCGTATAGGTGTAATGAATGTTTTAATTAGGCTTTAAAGTAGGATGTGTAGCTAGGATGTGAAAAGGGAGTCCGAAGGACTAACAATGGAAATATCGCTAGCCGGTGCAGGTGTCTATATGATCGAGAGCTTCGAGTCCCCAGAATAGAATATATAAATAGGAGGTCAAGTCCCCCATATTATATACATTGGTGCTTAAATCACCTTGATTATTCTGGGAGGTTTGAATCACCCATAAATGCATATACAGATATAGATATTCTCTGGTTCTTGCAGCTACACGCACTGAGGCCTTTCCAGCTTGGGAGAGCTGGGCCCAAATAGCTCATGGGTGCTTTGTTACATGATGGTTATGCTACATAACCCAGGTTAAGGTTTTCAAAGTTCATGCTAAGCCTTGTTCCCTACCCCAACACATTATATTATATATATATGTATATGTATTTTATATGATACTATGCTTTGGATCTTGCAATGGTTTTGAATTATTGTCATGACATTATTTTATTCCTTTATCCCTGAGTTACATGCTAGCACTCTAACCACTAACCATCTCTGGATGTTGTATCCCTACGCGATGCAGGTACAGGAATATCTTCTACTTTTCTTGCACAGTGATTAGGTGCTCGAGTTAGTTAGTGAGCTTACATTGAAATAGTGAGCTTCAAGACCTCAGAAGGCTTTATTTCATGGTCCTTATTTCCTATGTCTTATACCTTGTTTTGGCTACTGTCGGTGGCATGTCCCGATATTATATTTTGTAGAGGCTTTGTTGGATTATGTAGACTTGGGTGGTTTGGTTGATTGTGTCAGTGATAGATGATTGTCCGATTATCTGAGAAAAGTGTGGACGGAGCTCATTCGACTTCTAGGGTTCAGACCCGATCAAGGGTCGCTGTATCTGACTATCCTCAAAGAGTCCCATCTGTTCCCACAGATCTTACTCCTGAGGGTGACACTCAAACTCAGTCGCCTCAATGAAAGGTTACTAATGCTGAGTTCCATCACTCCATTAATCTATATACTCAGTTTGTGACGTCTCAGTCACAACAGTCAGGTTCTGCTGGTGCTGCTATGGGTTCTTCTGAGGCCACAAGAGTTGGTCAATTTATGAGGTTGCTACCTTTAATTTTTACTGGTACAAAGGTTGAGAAGGATTCTTAATGTTTCATTGATGAGATAGAGAAGATCTTTCAGGTTATGCATGCTTCAGAGGATAAAGTTGTAAGTTTGTTGCCTACAAACTGAAAGATGTGGCATACAAGTGGTACGACGAGTGGATTAGTTGAGAGGCGAAGGCGCTGGTTTTGCCTTATGGGATGATTTCTCTTGCGCCTTTCTTAATAAATTCTTTCCTCAGGAGTTGAGGGAGGCGAAAGTGAAGGAATTTGTTATCTTGAAGCAAGGATGAATGACAGTTAAAGAGTATGCTTTGAGATTCTATTAGTTGTCCTGGTATGCTCCTGACCTATTATATAATGTGCAGGCCCGAATGAGAAAGTTCACTTTAGGATTTTCCCATAACTTGATTCTTGAGAGTAAGGCTTCCTTGTTGGACAAGGACACAGATATCTCCAGATTGGTCATGTATATGCAACAGGTCGAAAAAGAGAAAAAAAAAGCAAGCTAAGATTGTTGAGAGGTAGAGTAAGAAATTTCCATATTCAAAACAGGGTAGAGGCCAATAATAGTATGGAAAATGGCCTTAGAATAGAGTTGGGGGAGTCGACTGCTAGTGCTCCCTACCCAAAGCCGTCTGGTGATCGATATTTTTAGGGTGGTGATGCTTTTAGGACACAAGATGCCCAATCTTAGGCCAGTAGGGTCTAATCAGCACCGTCTTACCCTCCCTGCAGATTTTGTGGTCAGTACCACCATGGTCAGTGCAAGAAGCGGAGGAACTGATGTTTTATGTATGGTCAGATTGGGCATATGTAGTGAGATTGTCCCTCTAGAGTTTCTTCTAGGGAAAACAAGGTTCCTGTTGCCTCTCCTTCAGATCCTGCACCAAAGGATGCCATTTCTGGCTCTATCACTACTCATCAAGAGTCTGAGGCATCTTCGAATGTTGTTACTAGAATATTGAAACTCTTTTCCTGTGATGTGTACTATTTACTTGATTCGAGGTCCACTCTCTCTCTTATGTGACCCCATTTGTAGCTATGTATTTTGATATATTTGTCAGACTCTTTTTCTGTTTCTATCCCAGTGGGAGACTCTGTGGTTTTCAAAAGAGTCTATAAAGGTTGTGTGGTATCTGTTGGTAATAAAGAGAATCTGGTAGACTTGATAGAGTTATACATGGTTGATGTAACGCCCTGCATTTCGGGCTATAATATAGACCATGATTTCGATGCGTTGATAATTACGAAGCCACAAATCCTATTCCAATATGGCATGTTAATTATTTGCATAGTATGTGAATCCATTCAAGCTTGAATTTAGACCATAGAGGTCCTTCAACTCAAGGACGAGTTGAAACTATTTTGATCGGTTCAGTTTTAGTGGACGTGGTAATTTGTGTCAGCTTCCATTGACCTTAACTCTCTATATATGTTGAATTAGAGAGCCTACTATGTGTCAAATGCTAGGTCTTTGAGTTAGCTTTCCAACGATACAAATTTTGCTAAAATCCGGCACCCGAGCAAGAAGTTATGACCTTTCAAAGTAGTAGGCGGCGCCTACGTAACCATAGGCGATAGCATAGGCGGCACCTATGTAAACATAGGCAATAGCATAGGCAGCGCCTATGTAAAGGTTTCAAGTGACTTAAACACACCGTTTTTGGGAAAAAATGGTCCTTTTCCACCCTTACTTAGCCCTAAACACGAAATTTAGTTCCCAAAGACCCCAAAATACACCTTCATTCATCAAAATTGTTCAAGAACTCTCTCTAGGGTTTCAAAATAAAAACCCAAGCAACTTAAGATTCAACCGTGGGTTTTAGAAACTAATTACATATTTGGAATCCTCTCAACGTAGGCTTCAAGAAGCACCTAATATTCATAGTAATCGAGGTACGTGGTGTTATCTCAAAAATCTCATAGGCTTTAAAAATTCATGTTTTCTAATGGGGGTTTTAAAATTACGAATATGATTATGTTTTAAATGTTTTATGATATTGATTTGGCCCTTAGGCCTACTCCCAAAGTGATTTGCTATAGATATATGCATATGAATGTATTTCGAAAAGATGTTAACTTGAGAGCATGAATGATATAAAATTTCGTCTCTTGATGTGAATTTGTTTAAATGTTCATATTATGTAAATTGTTTGAAAACATCTTGAAGAGCATGACATGAAATGTTTTGAGAATTGATATGATTTTGACTTGATAACGAGAAGGTTATTCATGTTGAATACAATGGTTGAATGAGAAAAATAATGTGATATTGATGGCTTGCAAGTTGGGTATGACGATATCCTACAGAGTATGACATGTGATTGATTTGAACAAAGTTTGAATGCATTGATTTTCATGAGAAAGGTGGATATGACATGTGATTGATTTGAACAAAGTTTGAATGCATTTATTTTCATGAGAAAGGTGGATACCCGAAGAAGGCATTTTGAGTGAAAGGGCTCATTGCTGGAAACCATAGTTGCCGATATAGGTCATATGATATTGTATCCTACATGGGAGGATAATAAAATAATTGGGACATCTCACATGGGGGGATTCCCTGCGGTGTACTCACATGGGGGTATACCGGCTCCAAATCCTGGCGGCTACTTAGATTGGAGGCTTGGCCGCCGAGAACCAGAGGCGGATTCCACATAGCCGTGGAATTACAATTGTAGGGTATTCCACCTAGCTTAATCGCATTACATTGGTATTGAAAACTATTACATTATGCCCATATGTTTTCAAATAACTTGATATGAAACTGCTTTATAATGGCTCTCACCTATATTGTGTAAAAATATTATATTTCTATTTTGATTTCTCTGCGTACCAGTACTTTTATATTGACCCCTTCTCCTCCTAGGTTTGGAGGCAGAGTCTAGGGGTCCAGACAACCAGTAGATTCCTTTCGGCAGATCGCAAAATCAAGTGGTGAGCCTTCTATATTTTGAAAGGCCTGATGTCTGCAGTTTAATTTATCATTTATTAGTCTTGGGTCTACTGGGGTCCTTGTCCCAGTTTTCAGATAGACATTTGTTTTAGTCATGTAGTAAAGATTTCGTAGACGTTATAGAGATGTTGATTGAGATTGTGGGACATTATTCCCCATTATTATTTTCATATGATTCTTGACTATGTTTTCGTTATATAGTGTATCTTCGACATTTCTTTTTCATATAAGTCATGTGCATTATTACCATATATATAAAGGGTGATTCGGGCCTTGATGGTTTGGAATACTCATCACGGCCAGGGCCCAGGTTTGGCTCATGACAGTTGACTTTGACGTTATTTTGGGAATAGACTGGTTGCACTTGTGTTATGCTTCTTTAGACTGTCGGACCCATAAGGTCATGTTTAAATTCCCTAATAAGCAAATTGTTGAATGGGTGGGAAATTCTCTATTGCCTAAGGGGAGGTTCATATCGTATCTTAGATCCCGAAGGTTAAGCTTCAAAGGCTGTCTTTATTATTTGGTCTGAGTTAAAAACTCTAGCTTAGAAGGTCCTTCCTTACATTCTATTTCTGTGGTAAGTGAGTTTCCCAAAGTTTTCCTTGATGATCTTATCTACCTGGTGTCCCTCCCAATATGGAGATTGATTTTGGTATTGATCTTGTTCCGTACACTCATCTGATTTCTATTCCTCCATATAAAATAAATCCAGCTAAGTTAAAAAGCTAAATGAGTAACTAAAGGATCTTTTAGACAAGGGTTTCGTCCATCCTAGTGTGTCCCCGTGGGGTACACCTATCGTGTTCGTACGTAAGAAGGATAGTTCCCTTCATATGTGTATTTATTACCCAAAACTGAAAAAGGTGACGATAAAGAACAAGTATCCACTTTCGAGAATTGATGATCTCCTTGATCAGCTTTAGGATGCCAAATTCTTCTCTAAGATTTATCTTCGGTTTGGGTATTATCAGTTAAAGACTAGGGAGGTGGATATCCCTAAGACATCTTTCCATACCCGATATAGGCATTTTGAGTTCTTAGTGATGTCGTATGTCTTGACCAATGCCCCTGCAACATTCATGGACTTGATAAATAGGGTATTCCGTTAGTTTCTAGATCTGTTCGTGATTATCTTCATTGATGACATTTTGGTATACTCCAAGAGTATGGAGGATCATATCGATCACCTTCACCTAGTGTTGCAGACCTTGAAAGATCAGCAACTGTATGCTAAGTTTTCTAAATCTGAGTTCTGGTTGAATGCCGTAACTTATCTGGGTCATGTTTATTCTAGTGAGGGATCATGGTGGATCCTCAGAAGATTGTTGTGGTTAAGAAGTGTCCTAGATCCACGACTCCAACCGATGTTTAGAGATTCTTGGGTTTAGCAGGTTATTATAGTAGGTTCGTAGAAAGTTTTTCATTGTTGATCCATTGACCAAGTTGACTTAGAAAAAGGTGAAGTTTTTGTGGTTTGATGCTTGTGAGGGTAGTTTTGAGAAGCTAAAAAATAAGTTGACTTTAGCACCAATCTTGACTCTACCTGAGGGTACCGAGGGTTTGTCATCTATTGTGATGCATCCCAGGTTGGTTTAGGTTATGTTTTGATGCAGCATAGCAAGATGGTTTCTTATTCCTTTACAATTAAAGGTTCATGAGAAGAATTATCGAACTCATAACCTGGAGCTATTGGCGGTGTTCACATTGAAAATCTGGCGTCACTATTTATATGGGGTGCATATTGATATCTTATTTGATCATAAGATCTTGCAGTATGTGTTCACTCAGAAAGAGCTTAATCTCAGGCAAACAAGGTGACTTGAGTTGCTGAAGGACTATGATATGAGTCTCCACTACCATCCAAGTAAGGCTAATGTGGTTGTTGATACTCTTAGTAGGTTATCAATGGGTAGCTTATCGTATGTGGATAAGGATAAGAGGGAATTGGTAAAGGATATTCACCATTTGGCTAACCTTGGAGTTCGTTTCTTAGATTTTAAGGATGGTGGTGTGTTTGTGCAACAGGTGGCACAATCATCTCTTGGTTTTGACATAAAGGAGAAGCAAGTATTAGGCACTCTCTTGATAAAAATCAAGGATGATGTGGATAAGAAGAAGGTGATGGACTTTGAGATCAGCGGTGATGGTATCTTGAGCTACCAAGAGAGATTGTGCATTCTCGATGAGGATGGATTGCGAGATAGGATCTTGGCCGAGGCCCATGAGTCACGGTATATGGTTCATCTCAATTCAACAAATATGTATCATGATCTCAAGGATATGTATTGGTGGAATAATATGAAGCAGGATATAGCAAACTTTGTGGCTAAGTGCATCCTGTGTCAGCAAGTAAATATGGAGCACATGAGGCCTGGTGGGATGCTCTAAGAAATAGAATTATCAGTGTGGAATTGGGAGATAGTTAGTATAGATTTCATTACCGGCCCTCCATGGTCACTGAATCAGTGTGACTCCATTTGGGTCATCGTGGATAGGATCAATAAGTTGGCTCACTTCTTGCCAGTGAGGACAAATTATTCTGTCGAGGACTATGTGAAGTTGTTCTTTCAAGAGATTGTAAAGTTGCATAGTGGTCCTATATTGATCATTTTGGATCATGCCACTCAGTTTTCATCACCTTTTTATCACTCATTTTAGCGTGGTTTGGGGACCAAAGTGAGCCTTAGTACCGCCTTTCACCCGTAATCGGATGGGCAAGCAGAAAGAACTATTCAGATTTTGGAAGATATGTTATGAGTTCTGTGTAATCGACTTTGGTGATATTTGGTATGACTAGCTGCCTCTCATTGAATTTTCCTATAACAATAGTTACCATTCTAGTATTGGTATGGCTCCGTTTGATGCATTGTATGGTAGGAGGTGTAGATCTCCTATTGGGTGGTTCGAGGTTACTGAAGTGGAGATGTTTGATTTCAATTTGGTTCTCCAAGATCTGGAGAAAGTGAAGGTGATTTAGGATAGGTGTAGGACCGCCCAAAGTCACTAAAAGTTTCATGTGGACGTAAGGCGAAGGGACTTAGAGTTTGAGGTTAGAGATTTGGTGTTCTTGAAGGTGTCTCCCATGAAGGGAGTAATGCAATTTGGAAAGAAGGGAAAGCTAAGTCCATATTTTGTTGGCCCATTCTTAGTTTTAAGAAGGGTTGGTAATGTTGCATATGAGATGGATTTTCTCTCTAGCATGAGTTCCATTCATCCAGTATTCATGTGTCCATATTGTGGAAATACATGGGTGATCCTTCGTTGGTGGTTCCCTTAGAGAACATTGGTATTTCAGGTTCTTTGTCCTATTAGGAGGACCCAGTGAGGATCTTGGATTAATAAGTTCATCGATTGCGGATGAAAGATATGGCTTTGATAAAGGTTCTATGGCAAAACCAAAAGTTTGAGGAAGCTACTTGGGAAGCCGAGGAGGACATAAAGTCCAAGTATCTATTCCTAGTCCTCATTTGGAAATTCATGCTTGAGGTATGTGATATTCTTAGCTTCTTTATTTTATAACTTAGTTAAGGGTAAGAGTAGAGATGTTTGGGGTTTAATCGTGCTAGTCAATGCTTTGTCCTATCATTCGATAATGAATAATCCTAAGAAGGGAGACTAAAACACCACAGACTTTGGCCTTTCCAAATTCCCTGAGCTTTAGGCTCTCTACCCTTATTATGACTCACATCATGAGTCGTATGGGGTGGTTATAGTTCTAGGAACCCAAATCATAACTAGACCAGTGTGTTATTGGCCAAGTTCTATCCTGGTTATGAGAGATTCCTCATGAGTCATATGATCATGGGATGAGTGGTTAGGGTCCAGTCGTATGTTTTCCAGTGTCTAACCCCTTGGTTTTCTATGGTGGTCACGACTAGACCATACTAGTCATATGGTCTGGTGACGACTGGGGAAAGGGAGTCGTAAGTTGGATGGTGTGTGGTGTCCAATTTTCTATCTTGGCGATGAATCAATGGTAAGAGTTGTATGTTGTGTTGGTGACTTAATGGCTTGACTCGTAGCCACTTGCAGGTTTCTTTTAGCTTTAAGCTAGGGGTACTTTGGACATTTCCCACCCCAAGCCCTTAAGAATGATGTGGCGTGTAAACACGACACTTTCGATGCTTAAAACCATGAATTTATGCTTCAACTTAGGATGTTTTGTTGGATATGATGCACTTTGGTGTGAATTATAGGTAAAATAGGTCTACAATAGTATTTGAATAAAAGAGAAGAAAAAGACTTGAAAAAGACCAACTTCGATTAGTATACGAGTCAACACCTGAGTCGTAAGCATTAGATAGGACCCGTATGCTGAATCATATGAGTAATAAAACCAAAATCTAAATCAAGGAGCCAAGTATGAAGACGATACGGCCCAAGCATCCATGTCATAAGAAAGGATACGAGTCATATGCTTAAGTTGTGAGCATAACAGAATCTAAAATACTATTTAAGAGTTGAAAAGTCAAGAGTATACGATTCAAAAGACTGAGTATAACTCGTATAGAAATGTTGTATACAAACCAGTGTTCAAGACTTGAAAAGACTAAAGTCCCCGGTGGATACGAGTTGAGGACATGAGTCATACACTCAAGTATGACTCGTATAGAGATATTGTATGCTGAATAGAGAGTTGAAGCCTAGGGAAGATCAGACATTGTAACAGATATGACAGAGCAGGGTACAACTCATAAGCTGAGGATACGAGTGAAGACTGAGTCATACCGACTGTGCTTAACTTTACCTTTCCCATTTTTAATAGGATTTTTTTATTATTTTGAGATACTATAAACACCCTAGGGTTTATGTTTTATTAGGTGACACTCTTGAATGTTCTTTTACATGTTTTTACAATTGTTTTTGAGATTTTAGGGTTTGTTTAATTAAAGATTTTGGAGTTTATTTATCTTATTCTTGTGCAATTGATTTTATGTGTTCTTCATTGATAATAATGGTTTCTTGCACAAACATGAGCGGCTAATCTCCTTAGTTAGGGTTGTGGGAACCCTAACAGATTAACTACGTAGAGGAAGTGCAAGACTCATTTGATCTAGGGTTTATGCATGTATCTCAATTCTTCTTTGCAATAATTAAACATATAGTAGCCGTAGACACTTGAGAACGCTTATATTTGCATCCATTCGATAACCAAGAAGTTTACGATTAGGAAAAAAAGATTAAGATAGTGATTTGGGATTTGATAACCAAGCATTCTATCTTATCACTTGATCCTTCCCCGTCAAGTGTAACTGAGGTCGTAGCAAGGGGAAACAAGGCAACACCCTGATATGATAACCAAGTAAAAAGGGTGAAATTTATCTTCTAGCTTACCCGATAGTTGATAAGATTTATCTTGCAGGCTTTGTATACAGAACAATAGAACAGTTGGGTTGATTACGAGAATTTTACGCAGTTGAGAAGCCAGAGGGAACATAGACCTAGCATTTGTCTCATATTTATTATAACTCAAAAGCACTCAAGAATTGGTTACTATTTGCAATTGACAACAAAATACCTCCATTTACTTTCCTGCACTATAGAACTCATAAGGTTGTCTTTAAAATCCTTAATGAGTTGGTTATTGAGTGAGAGTGTTGTTCCCTAGCTCTTAAGTGAAAGTTCATATCGTATCATAGAGCACGAAGATTAATTTTAAGGGGTGTCTTTACCATTTGGTCTGGGTTAAAGATTCTAACTCAGAGGGTCCTTCTCTACATTTCATCTCGGTGGTGAATAAGTTTCCTGAGGTCTTCTCTGACGACCTCCCTAATCTTCTCTGATGATCTCCCTAGTGTTTCTCTCAATCTTGTTCCGGGCAATCCTTCTATTTCTATTTCCCTATATAGAATGTCCCTAACCAAGTTAAAGAAGCTTAAGGAGTAATTAAATGATCTGTTATACAAGGGTTTCATCCATCATAGTGTGTCTCAGTGGGGTGCACCGGTGTTATTCTTGCATAAAAAAGATGGTTCCATTGAGATGTATATTGATTATCGATAACTGAATAAGGTGACGGTAAAGAATAAGTACCCTCTTCAAAGGATAGATTTTTTTTATTAGCTTTAGAGTGCTAAGTTTTTCTCCAAGATTGATCTTTGGTCTAGGTATCATTAGATTAAGATTAGGGAGGTGGATATGCCTAAGATTACTTTCTATACTCGATATGGGCATTTTGAGTTTCTGGTTATGTCATTTGGGTTGAACAATGCCCCACGACATTCGTTGATTGATGAATAGAGTTGTTTGATAGTTTTTGGATTTTGGTGTATTCAAAGAGTGGGGTAGATCATGCCAATTACCTCTGTGTTGTATTGCAGACCTTGAAAGAGTGGAAGTTGTATGCCAAATTTTTGAAATGTGAGTTCTGGATGAACACTGTCACTTTTATGGGTCATGTCATTTCTAGTGAAGGTATAATGGTGGATCTGAAGAAGGTTGTAGTGGTTAAGAAGTGGCCTAGACCTACGAGTCCAACCGATATTTAGAGCTTCTTAGTTTTAGCTAGCTATTATAGAATGTTTGTGGAAATCTTCTTGTGTATAGCTGCCCCATTGACTAAATTGACTTAGAAGAAGGTGAAGTTCTTATATTTTGATGCTTATAAGGATAGTTTTGAGAAGATGAAGGATAAGCTGACTTCGGCTGCAGTTCTGACCTTTCCTAAAGGCACTAACAGTTTTGTAGTCTATTATGATACGTCCTGTGTGCGGCTTGGGTGCGTTTTGATATAGCATGGCAAGGTGATAGCTTATGCCTCTAGATAGTTGAAAGTGCATAAGAAAAATTATCTAACTCATGACTTGGAGCTATTGGATATGGTTTTTGCGTTGAAAATCTGGCGTCACTATATAACGTGTATGTGGATATCTTTTTCGATCATAAGAGCCTGCAATATATGTTTACTCAAAAAGAGCTGAACCTCAGGTAAAGGAGATGGCTTGAGCTGCTCAAAGATTTCGACATGAGTCTTCACTATTATCTAGGTAAAGCTAATGCTGTTGCTGATGCTCTTAGCAGGTTATCCATGGGAAGTCTGCCTCATATGGATGAAAGAAAGCGGGAGTTGGTGAAAGATATTCACCATTTGGCTAACCTTGGAGTTCATCTCTTTGACTCTGAGGATGCAAAATGTGGCCCAATTATCTCTTGGTGCTGAAATAAAAGAGAAAAAAGTGTTGGATCCTGTCTTGATGAGGATCAATGGTGATATAGGTAGAAAGAAAGTAATGGTCTTTGAGATCAGTGGTGATGGTACCTTGTGGTACCAAGGGAGGTTGTGCATTCTAGAGGTGGATGGATTGGAAGATGGGATCTTGGCTGAGGTGCATAAGTTGCTCTACACTATTCATCCTGGTTCGATAAAAATGTATTATGGCCTTAAGGAGATGTATTAGTAAAATAATATGAAGTGAGATGTGGCTAGTTTTTTGGCTAAGTTCATGGTGTGCCAAGATAAAAATGAGCACATGAGTCCTAGAGGATTGTATCAAGAAATTGAGTTACCTATTTGGCAATAGAAGGTGATCAATATGGATTATTCTATCAGTCTTCCTCAATCTTGGAATCAATTTTGGTCTGGGTCATCATGGATAGGATGACAAAGTTTTCTCAATTCTTGCCAGTGCGGACAAATTCTTCAACAGAGGATTATGTGAGGTTGTAACTTCATGAGATTGTGAAGTTTCATGGGTGCCTTATTTTATCATCTCGGATTGTGGCATACAATTTTCATCTCACTTTTGGCGGTCATTTCAGAAAGGTTTGGGGATGAAGGTGAGTCTTAGTACTTCTTTCCACCCGCAGTCGGATGGGCAACCAGAAATCACTATTCAAATAATAGAAGATATGCTACATGTTTGCGTGATTTACTATGGTGGTAGTTGGGTTGAGAATTTACCTCTTATAGAGTTTGGATACAACAATTGCTACCACTTTAGCATTGGAATGGCTCCATTTGAGGCGTTGTATGGTAGAAGGTGTAGGTCTCCTATTGGGAGGTTCATGGCTGGTGAGGCAGAGATTTTTGGCATTTGGTTCACTAAGCCATGAAGTAGGTGAAGATGATTCGGGATAGGCTTAGAGCTGGCCAAAGTTGCCAAAAGTCATATGCGGATATGAGGCATAGAAAGTTAGAGTTTGAGGTTGGGGATAGTGTGTTCTTAAAGGTGTCTCCTGTGAAGGAAGTAATGCGGTTTGGGAATAAGGGGAAGCTTAGTACCCAGTATGTTAGTTCGAACTTGGTTTT
The DNA here is from genome assembly GCF_002878395.1 of Capsicum annuum. Taxonomy (NCBI): domain Eukaryota; kingdom Viridiplantae; phylum Streptophyta; class Magnoliopsida; order Solanales; family Solanaceae; genus Capsicum; species Capsicum annuum. Next base: position 89,243,973 of record NC_061118.1, on the reverse strand, counting down.
GATAAGGGTTGGTAGTGTTGCATATGAGTTCAAGTTTCCTTCTAGTCTAAGCTCCATTCATTCGGCGTTCCACGTATCTATGTTGTGGAATTGTGTGGGTAATCTGTCATATATTGTACCTATCAAGGATATTGGTATTTTTGATTCTCTTTCTTATGAGGAGGTCCCAATTGAAATCTTAGATCGGCAGGTTCGTCGGTTGCGGACCAAGGACGTAGCTTCGGTGAAGATGGAGGAACCACAAGGTTGAAGAGGATACTTGGGAAGCCGAAAGGGACATGAAGTACAAGTATCCATTCCTACTTCTCTTTCTGAAAAATCGCACTGAAGGTATGTGTTGGTCTTAACATCCTTTTTTTCTGTCCTAAAGGTAAGAGTGGATTATTGTAAAACCCCATAAAATCTTAGCTCAATCCAGCTTACAATAGTATGTAAATGGGGTCCAAGATTTAAAAAATTTCACTAAGTGTTAGGACATAGTCATTTCTAAAGCCCCTAAACTTTGATGATCTTATTTTTGACCTTTCTAACATCGAAAAGTTAATTTTAAGTTGATTCACGATGAGGATGTCAAAGGTACATCTCAGGTGAGTTTTGGAATTTTCAGACGAGCATAAGGGCATATTTGAAAGTCTAAAACAATAGCTGCACGAGGATAAGCCCGCGGCGTGCCCTCCAGTGCACTGCTAGGGGTGCTTGCGGCAGAGCCCATGACGTGGGGCTTAGACAGCCAGTCTAGATCCCCTAGCGCCTGGCTCATTGCCCGTCCCTTATTTTTCCATATTCTATTTTAATTTTTACAAGGGAAATTAAGTCTTTTTCCTTCACCCATTTGGTCCATAAAATGAGATTTAGGGTACCAAAAGTATAATTTGCTATCCTATTTTACAAAATCCTCTCAAAAGAAGGCATCCTCTCTTAAGAACAAATCCTAGCCTCTTCAAAAGAATCAAGGGATTCAAGCTTAATTTCCAAGAAAATCATCAAGAACTTTCACAAATTATCAATTAAGGTTTGTGTGATGTTCATTCATGGGTCCTTTTCACCCATGGAGTTCAAGAATCCATTTTCAAGTTTAAAGCCATGATTTTTACATGTTATTATGAGTTATCTTCAAGAAGCTATTACGAACTTTGATTTTAATTATGTTGACCATGTGTATTTCTTGGAATTTTCCCTTGACACATTTGAATGGTGATTTTTGTATGTTACATCCTCAAACCATGATTTTAGTATTGAGATTATTTTATTATCACACGATTTAACTATTCCCATACTTCAACTTATGACCCTCATGTGTTTGATGAAATGCCTAAGTGTTGAATTTGTACAAAGATTCCTCTCTATGGTTTCAAAGTTTTCATGTTGTCCTATTGTTATTTCTATCGAGTCTTGGGGGTTATGAATACCCAAAATTTAACTACTTACTTAGTCTCAGCATTTTCAGAATGGTTTAAGACATGTATGAGCATTATCAATAAAGTCAGTAATCTTGTCAGTCAAATTTAAATCAGTTTAGTTATCAGTTAGTTATCATGTCAATCAAATTTTGATCAGTTCACTAATCAGTGTCAGTTTAGTTGGGAGTAGGATTCAGCACCTAGTGAACCTAGGGATGGGGAATCACTCGCTAGATAAGACTAGGTCCTTAGTAGCAATTTCTGAGTTACAGAACTACGAAGCCAGCGTAGGTTTAAGATATCTTCCTGGTAGTTTAGAGGTGACACATATCTCATGAGTCTTCCTATTATTTTAGGGTTACAAGATGTCTTCCTTCTAGTTTAGGGTTGACATAACCATTGTTTTTACCCGTGGCACGGTATTAGCACCCTTCAAACTGAGGTCACAAGTTGGATCCCTATCATCTCAGATTTAGGGCATGTAGGTTAGATGATACCTCTCACATTTTTAATTTCAGTACTTAGTACAAAATTTAGTTCAGTTTATTTGACCATAGCATACAGTTTATCAATATTCAGTTATTAGATTTTAGTTTACACATTATTTCAGCATCATGTTATATGTTTGGTCATGCTTTCTCAGATTTTACAGCTTTCACATATTTTATGCATCAGCTATCTCATGCCATTCAGTATGCATTTACTTCATGCGCATAAACCCATATATTTTAAGCCTAACCTCATCTCATATACCAATACGTTCAAATTAATGACTGAATATTTATTTCTTCCACTATGATGTTTAATATCATAGGTTCAGAGCACAGTTTCTTGAATATGCTTAGATAGTTCATTTTATCAATAGCATTAGCAGTGGTGAGTTCTTATATTTTAAGGACCTATTATGTTTCTTTCAGTATTTCCTTTTAGTTAGCCGATCAGAGTTACTTGGGGGCTTGTCCCATTAGCTCCTCAGTTAGTTTAGAGGCTTTTAGACAATTCAGATAATCAGTTAGTTTATGAGTCCTATCAGTCAGATTTTAATATTATAGCATATGTTTTAGTTTTCTAGATTCAGTTATATTGCTTTTAGGATTATAACCTTGTGGCATTTTTAGTTGATTTCTACACATGTCATTGTTATTAATTTTATTCAGTACTCACAGTAGGTATCAACTCATGGGTTAGCTTGTGGTCACTTGTGACCGTAAGCACCATATGGTGTCTAGGGTGTACTCCTGGGGTGTTACAAACTTGGTATCATAGCCTAAGGTTTTAAATTGTCCTAGGGAGTTTGAAAGCCGCGTTGAGTAGAATCTTATGCATGGGTGTGAAGTGCGCCACAATTATGGACAGGAGGCTACAAGAAGTTTTAGGAATTTTCCTTCTTTCAGTATTCATGTTGTGCGAAAGAGCATGATGCTCTGTTTAAACTCTCTTTCTAATTTGTTCATCCTTCTGTATACAGAAAATGCCTCCCATAAAGAACAATGAAAGGAGGAACAAGAATCAGCTAATACCTCTCCCCATTTAGGAAGATCTCCTGGATGAGCATGTCTCTCACGTTGAGTTCAAAGATACCTTCACTACTTTAGCTCACTCAGTATCTTCTCAGAATAATCAGCAGGATGCTATCCCAGCCAATCCAGTGGCTAATACCGTCACAGCTAGGATTTGGGATATCACCCGAATAAACCCTCCTTTATTTTATGGATCCAAGTTTGATGAGGATCCGCAGGAGCTTCTTGATATAGCTCAGAAGGTTGCTGACATCATAGGTGTCTCATCTAGTGAGAATGAAGAGTTGGTTGCTTAACAGTTGTAGGATGTAGCTCACACCTTGTATAAGCAATGGAAGAAGGATAGAGATGTTAAGGCAGTACCTATAGAGTACGAGAAGTTTTCTACAACCTTTTTAGACAGATTCTTCCCTTTAGAGTTGAGGGAAGCTAAGGTGCTAGATTTTATTAATTGGAAGTAGGGTAGTATGAGTGCGAAGGAGTATTCACTTAAGTTTACTCAGTTGGCCAGGTATGCTCTTAATGTGGTATCTGATAATAGGTCTAAAATGAGTAAGTTTGTTTCTGGTGTAAATGATAGTATAGTTAAGGAGTGTAGGACTGCTATATTAATTAAGAAGATGGGCTTGTCTAAGCTTATGGTCCATGCTCAGCAGATTGAGGAGGAGAAGGCTAAGGAGAAAGAGAGAGAGAGAGAGAGAGTATGAGGGTTAGGATATGTAGTTTTAATTTTGCTTAGCCAGGGTCAGAGGGTGGTAACCATTTTTAGTTCCGTCAGAAATTTTTAGTCCAAGCCCTGTCTTCAGCTAGTGAGCCAGTACCAAAGTCTATGAATGACAGTCGGGATGGGGTGCCAGGCTCCAGAACCCAGGGTAGTGGGAATAGTAGTTGTACCCATCTGTTTGTAGTGAATGTAGTAGGAATTATAAAGGTGTGTGTAGATCTGGAAGTGATGTGTGTTTTGGATATGGAGATCCAGGCTACAGAGTTAGATAATGTTCTAAGGTTGGTCCACGAAGTCAGCAAGGCCATCCTCCAACTCCAGTAGGTCACCCGACTCAGCAAGGCGCCATATCCAGTGCCATCAGTGGTTAATGCCAGAAAAGACTTTATGCACTCCAGTCCTGACATGTTCAAGAAAGTTCTCCTGATGTGGTTATGGGTATGTTGCAAGTCTTTTATTTAAATATTTATGCTTTGTTAGATCTTGAGGCTTCACTCTCTTTTGTAACCCCTTATATAGCTGTCAATTTTAGAGTCAGTCCTAAAACCTTAGTAGAACCCTTCTCAGTATCTACCCCAGTAGGTGTCTCTATTGTATCCACTGGGAATACAGAGATTGCCCAGTTATCGTACCCCAAAAAATCACTCCAGTTGATTGTAGAATTAGAGTAATTCAGTTTTAGTTTCCCAATGAACTAGTCATTGAATGGAGGGGTAGAACCTTAGTGTTTAGGGGTCACGTGTGTTTTCAGATCCCTTCTAAGAATCCTATGGTAGCAAATGACCTAGAGTTACAGGTAGAAACCCAGAAGTTTAGTAGTAGTAAAGTGGGGATAGTATTATCTGCATTTAGTAAATTTTATATCCACGGGTCTAGTAATATGAAGGTGAATCAGTAGGCTTGAACAGTTCATGAAAGAATTTAAGTTGTTGATTCGAAATATAAGTATAAATATGTGATATTAGTAAGATATAAAGGAAGTTAGTATGGTTCATTAAGATTTTGAGAATATCCATGTTAAGTGTTAGAAGCTAAGCTTGAATCTTTGAAAATTGAGCTAATGGAAAGTACGGTTAAAGAACTAGATGGTGTGAACACATGGTATGGTGAAATTACTGAAAATTCTAAGTTAGTCAGTGCTTAAGTTATTGTAAGATGATTTTTGAGGCTATAGAAAGCTAAGAATTGTGTATCAGAAGGAAGTACTAGCAGTGGGCCTTACATTATCAGGTGTAGTGTTTCAGGGTAAGTATAGTATCTATGTGCATTTTTATACCTTAGAGTCTAGTGTGATGTGGTGACAATTCAGTTTAGAGCTTATGCCTGCAGATTTCGGATGATGGGACCAGTAACCAAGTTAGGCTCTCAGGTTCTAGTAGTAATGCAGGGTGTGTCGAATTCATGATTCAGGCTAGTATTACAATGTTATGTGTGCACTTTATAGATTCAAGTAGGCTTGAACATAGTAAGAGAATTCAGTTCAGCTCAGACTTTAGTAGATAGAGTTATTAGTGCCTATGTGAATACTTTCAGTAGTCATAAGTGAAGTGTAGTTTTGAAGTGGAATGTTTAGTTGAGTATAAGCTTTCAGTATAATTTAGTTTGTTTAGCCAATAGTTCAGTTAGTAGTCAGATAGACAAGTTCCTATGGTTTGTCCATCTTTCAATCTATTTTTACTATTTGATGTGCCATGAATATGGCCATTCTATGAGATAGTTTATCCGTCTCCATGTAAATTTTGGATCCATTTTAGTCCATGCATCATATTTTAGATTCCAAATATTCAGTCATGATTTAGTTCGTAAGTACCCCATGCATCATCTTAGTCTTTCCTTAGTATTTCAGCCAAATCAGTATCATTCGGGGAATGAACTATCCCAAAGGGGAGATGTTGTAATACCCTGAGTTTACATGTACTAAACCTCTCAACTTTTCTCCACAAAACAAGATCCAGCTTAAAGTAATGGGTACTCATAAATTGACTCTCTCATTTTTATCTCAGCCTTATAGCCATTCATGTCCTTAAATGTAATCATGAAATCATTTTAGCTATGTATCATGTTTCAGACTCAGTCATGTAATCATGTTTCCAGTCATGCATATTCAGTATATGATCTCAGTTTCTTTAAAACTCTCATCTTAACCAGTCTCATTCGAGGACGAATGTTGCCAAGGGGGAGATATTGTAAGACCTCGTAAGATCTTAGCTCAATCAAGCTTACTATCGTATGTAAAAGGGGTCCAAGAGTTAGAAAATTTCACTAAGTGTTAGGACATAGTCATTTCTAAAGCCCCTAAACTTCGATGATTTTATTTTTGACCTTCCCAACATTGGAAAGTTAATTCTTCAGTTGATTCATGATTGGGGATGTCAAAGGTACATCTTAAGTGAGTTTCAGAATTTTCGAACGAGTGTAAGGGCATGTTTGGAAGTCCAAAATAGTAGCTACACTGGGATAAGCCTGTGGCACACCCTCCAGTGCACTACTAGGGGTGCCTGCAATAGCGCCCGTGGCGCGGGGCTTAGACTGCTGATCTAGAGCCTGCGGCGTCCGGCTCATCGTCCGCCTATTATTTTTTCAGATTTTGTTTCCATTTGTGCAAGCACAATTGCGTCTTTCCCTTCACCTATTTGGTCCATAACATAAGATTTAAGGTCCCAAAAGCATAATTTGCTATCCTATTTCACAAAATCCTCTCCATAGAAGACATCCTCTCTTAAGAACAAACCCTACCCTCTTCAAAAGAATCAAGGGATTCAAGCTTAATTTCCAAGAAAATCATCAAGAACTTTCACAAATTCATCAATTAAGGTATGCGTGATGTTTATTCATGGTTCCTTTTCACCCATGGAGTCCAAGAATCCATTTTCAAGTTTAAAGCCATGATTTTTACATGTTATTATGAGTTATCTTCAAGAAGTTATTATGAACTTTGATTCCAATTATGTTTACCATGTGTTTTCGTTGGGATTTGCCCTTGACATGTTTGAATGGATATTTTCGTATGTTACAACCTCAACCCATGATTTTAGTATTGCAATTATGTTATTATCACATGATTTAACTATTCCTATCTTTAACTTATGATCCTCATGTGTTTGATGAAATGCGTAAGTGTTGAATGTTGAATAAGGATTCCCTTCTATGGTTTCAAAGTTTTCATGTGGTCCTATTGTTATTTCTATCAAGTCCTGGGGGTTATGTATACCTAAAATTTAGCAATTTACTTTGTCTCAGCATTTTTAGAATGGTTTTAGACACGTATGAGCATTGTCAGTTTAGTCAGTTATCATGTCAGTCAAATTTAGACCAGTTCTGTAATCAACGTCAGTTCAGTTGGGAGTAGGATTCAACATCGAGCCAATCTAAGGAGTGGGGCTCACCTGTCAGTTAGGATTGGGTCTTTATTAGCAATCCTTGAGTTACATAACTACGTAGCTAGCGTAGGATTGAGATGTCTTCCTGCTAGTTTAGGGTTGACATATATCTCATGAGTCTTCCTGTTAGTTTAGGGTTAACAAAATGTATTCCTACTAGTTTAGGGTTGACACAACCATTATTAGTACCCGTGGTACGGTACTAGCACCCTTCCAACTGGGGTCACAGGTTGGACCCCTTTAGCTTAGATTTTGGACATATCGATTAGATGAAATCTCTTGTGTTTTAGTTTTAGTACTCAATACATAATTCAGTTCAATTTGTTTGACCATAGCATACAGTTTATCAGTATTCAGTTATTAGATTTTTGTATTTTAATTGATAGACTATTTTAGCATCATGTTATATGCTTGGTCATGCATTCTAAGATTTTACACTTTTCACATATTTTATGCATCAGTTATCTCATACCATTAAGTTAGCATTTACTTCATGGACAAAACCCATGTATTTTAGCCTAACCTCATCTCATATACCAGTACATTCAAAGTACTGACCGCATACTTATTTCTTGTGCTATGATGTTTTATATCATAGGTTCAAATGCATAATTTTTTGAATATGCTTAGACAGTTCATCTTATCCACAACAGCAACAGGGGTGAGTTCTCATGTTTCGAGGACCTATTAAGTTCCTTTCAGTATTTCTTTTAGTTAGTTAGTAGAAGTTAGTTGGAGGCTTGTCCTATGAACTCTTCAGTCAGTTCAGAGGCTTTCAGACACTTCAGACAATTAGTTAATTTGTCAGTCCTTCAGTCAGATTTTAGTATTTCCGCATATGTTTCTATTTTATGGATTCAGTTGTATTATTTTCAGAACTTAAAAGGCATTTTTAATTAATTTCCACACATATCATTGTTATCAATTTTATTCAGTGCTCATAGCAGGTACCAGCTCATGGGTTAGCTTGAGGTTACTTGTGATCGTAAGCACCATGTCGCATCCAGTGTGTACTCCCAGGGCGTTACAATTATGAATTCCTTGGAAATTTATTTTTTGTCTTAAAGGTAATTATAGGGGTGTCTACGGGTTTAACCATGCTATTCACTAATTTGTCCCATTATTCGAGGATAAATGATCTAAGTGGGAAAGAATTGAAACACCCTGGATTTTGTCCTTTGGAAATTTCATGAGCACTGTCCTTGTAAGACTTACCATATAATTAGTATGGTGTGGGTATGGGTGAGGGGAACCTAGTCATAGGGAGTCCATTAGGTGGTGGTCGAGATTCTTCTATGGTTACGATTGGGGTGGTATAAGTCGTTAGGGGTGGTCAGTTCCTTAATCAAATAAGTAACTTAGTGACTTGAATTGGCTCTGAGTATGAATGGCTCAATAAGAGCCGTGAGGATACGGTATGAGTTGTATAGTTGAATTGTATGTAGTTTAGTGTAAATCCTTTTGGATTCTATCTTGGATATGACTAAGCCATACGAGTCGTATGGTTTGGTAATGAATAGGATCAAAGATTCGTATAGTTGGTAGTGTGTGGGTGTTTAACTTACTGTATTTGTGATGGCTCAATGGTACAAGTCGTATGTTGTTGTCACGAGTCACGGGATCGACTCATAACCACATGCGGTATTTTACAGTTTTAAGTTGGGGGCATTTTGGATATTTTCCCTTTTTAAATCCCTTTGAGGCCATGAATTACAAGACCTTTTGAAATTTTATTAACCTATTATTCCCAATCAAGCACTCTTAAAATCACTCTCAAATTCTCTTTCAAGAAAAAGGCTAGGGTTTCATCAAGATAATCAATCAAGGCTTTCAAGGGAGGTTTCTGTTCGTCTTCCTTGGTGTCTAAGGCATATTACTCCTCCCTGATTGTTAGTTATTTTAGAAAGGTCATATGTTTTAATGTATGGTTTTCATGATATTGTTATGGTTTGATATAGCAGTAGGGGTTTTTGGCTGTTCATGGTTGAATAATGGTTCTCCTGTTTTAATTATGTTTTCTTTCATACTTTTAGTATGATTTTGACATTGTGGGATGCATATTGATGGTAAATGGATTTTAGGGTATTATGGATTCCCCAAATTACTTGGTTATGGTTTTGAAACTTATGTGCCATCAACCTGTTTGCTAAAATGCCAATGAGAAGGATTTTGTCACATTGTTTGACTACTCTTGATATCTTTGCATTGCATAAATGGTAATAGAACCTGAATTGGTCTGGTTGATTTTAAATGGTTTCCTTGGTGGCCATGGTTTTTATTTAATTGGAAGCTTTGGAGTCAACTTAGTTTGATGATTTTGGTATGGCATAAAAGGATAGACTTGCAAGCTCTAATTTTGGTATGACGATACCAACGGTTAATTCCTAAACAAAAGACTCTTTGGTAAATGGTTGGAATGTGTAATTGGTTTTAATATGGGCTTACAGAGGGTTGTATTAGCAAAGCCATGGAAGGTAGAGGTCTCGGGGGGACCAATACTGGAAACTCATGTTTGCCGATGTGAGGTTTGGTCATGGTGACCGTGTGCATGATGTCACACTTTATATTTAGGGAAATATACTAGTCATCTCATGTTTTTCTCTAATTCGTGCGACTAACATGCATAGGGGCCCTTTCAGTAGGGGTAGCTGACCTATATAGCCCGTGGGTGGACATTTAGGACGGCAGAGCTATGCCACGCTGGTTAAGATTTTAAACGTATGCTAAACCCGGTTCCCTATCCCGTTACGATATATATGTATAATTGTGATTACATATGGCTATTTGATTTGGTTTTGAATAATAGTATTATTTTATCTTTATCCCTAAGTACATGCTAGCGTTTACTCTGCTAACTGTCTTTGGGCACTGTATCCCCATCCGATGTAGGAACCAGCCATACAACCATTCCTCTTGCTCAGTGACTTAGATTCAGGGACAACTTTGAGTCATATTGATAACGCTCAAATTACATCTTGAATGAGTGTAAGCGATCGTCGTCAATATAAAATCTAACTAGGTTGGGGTCGAATACCACAAGGAACAATGTGAGTGGCGATTAAACTAGTTTGAAACTAAAGCTACAAGTTAAATTCAAACAATCGATATAAAAAGATAAAATGGTGGTTTTGGAGATTAGCAAATAAATTTTATTTTTGTCACTTTAATTTCAGTGTTTGAAATCAGTCTAAATGGAAACCAGTGTTATGTTCACCATGAGTTTTGGGAATTGACAGATACTAGGTAATGCTTGGGATTCTTGAAGTAAGTAGAAACAATAGAATATCCCTGACGATGATACTATCTGACTTATCTCTCAACCTCACCAGATAATTTATTATCTAATTCTCTCAAACATAGATAACTTATCTATTACCAATAGGATTTTATTCAGGTAGATCAATCCAGTTACGACATTGATGATTAAATAAAAGGTTGGTAGCTTCTGAGTCCTTGTTGATAATTCATGACCTCTAGTCTATTTCTCCATTAGAATCAAATAAAACCTAAGGCATAACCTAATGTTTGCAACCAGTAGATTTCAGTTAAAACAACAGAATTTCAAGACGTCCTACTACTCTTTGAATCCGTTAAATACCTAGTAACCTATCAAACCCTAGTCCATGGATCCCATAACTCCGTCTAATGGAATTAGCCGCTCATGATTTGATGAACAAAATACAAAGTTGAATTCATGATAATAAGGATAAACTTACGAACGGATGAAAAACAACAAGTAGTTTCTTCAATTTAATCCTGAAAATAGGAATCCACAAATAGTTGATAAGTGTTGAAGAAAAATAAAACTCTCCAAAACTAAAAACAAAAAGAACTCTTGAATAAACCGTAAAAGATGCTCTTTACACTAAAGCTTAATTAAGGAAATAAAAAAGCAAATTCAATTAATTCTCAGATTAGGTGACGCCCAAGTTGACGTGCGTCAAAAGTCTGATGCCCTATCACAGATGGCGTCAGACTTGCTCCAGTTTCTTCAATTCTCTGCCTTAGGCTGACGATGAATCTGACGCCGCATCAAGGATCTGACAGCGTATCACCAATGTCGTTAGATGTCTTCTCCTATCGCTATTTTCTGCTTAAGGCTGATGCCATTCTTGACGCCTTATCACCCACTTAACGCCATGTCATAAATGTCGTCAGAACGGATTCTCAGTTCCAATTTCCTGGTTAAGGCTGATGCTGCTTATGATAGGCTATCGCAAGGCTGACGACTTATCACGGATGTCGTCAGCCATGTTTTCTTCTCTTTGCTCAGATTTTCAACTCTTTTGCTCCATTGTCGCTTATTTCCATTCCTTCAGCCTTTTACTCAATATCATGAGCAAACACATCAAAACAACAAGAGTTGCTTCAAAATTCACAATTATTTTGAGTAAAAAGCATTAAATGTTTTAGCTTTTGCTCACACATCAACACCTTCAACTTAAAACAATTGCTTGCTCTTAAGCAACAAACTAACTAAGAGTATACAAAGTACAAGTTGGCAGCTAACTATTCATATCAGTTCAGAATACATACACCATCTCCAAGGTCAGTCAAATTAAGAGCAACTATGTCTATTATTGAAAACACCCATACAACTCACGAGGATCAAGATATGGAAAGAATTTTAGAAATAACAACCCAACATATACCCAAATTACACTATCCGAATAAGGCAGTGATTAGCAACATACCTAGTGTGCCCTCACAACAAAGAAATCCCTTTTTCACTCATGTCAGAATTTACAAACATAAACACAGGGATAAATACAAAACTCACTCTCAGAACGAAGTTCCAATATTGCACATCAAATGCCATAGGCTTGCCCTTATAGTCAATACCCAAGTCGTCAGACAGGTCAGTTAGGATCACTATAGGGCTTTTCTTAAGCTTGTAACGTAGGTTAGGTGCTGGTATGATATTCATGGATATTTCAGAGTGACTATGCCTCCTTGACACTACACTAAGCTCTTTGGATTTCAACTCCCAACCTTCTTTTCTTCCTCTCCTTTATTGATCACACATGCTCAAGATGGATCTGGTCTTTTCAATTATCATATTATCTTTTTATCATCTTTTACACAACTTTCTTATTTCTTATTCTTTTTTTACCACACCTAGCTTTTTATTCTTTTCTTTTATTCTTTCTTTCTTCATACTCATTTTGTATCACGCACCCCTATGATAGCCACCCTCAACTTAGGATGTTTGCCTAAGTCAAGGTGCATAGTGTCCAAGGAGGACCAGGGCCAAAACAGGTTCATTGTGATGTAAACGGGAAGGTAAAAGGTTTCGTAGAAAGAAATAGGCTAATTAGACTTGAAACAGGGATCAAGAGATATTATGCACATAGGGAAGATCATTTTGGCTAAAGTGGGCTAAAATAAAAACGACTTATGATCCTTTCCTAACTCCTATCCTATGACCATGGAAAGACTAACAGGGAAAGTTCTAGATTCAACACACAAAGGGAACTGAGTAAGACCTTACACACACAAGGCATACAAGTATCTCGCATATCACTACATATCCAGTTCATGCACTTGTTTAACAAAGGTTATTCAGTTGCCAGACTAATGCCACAAAAAGATACTCCGTGGTCACAAATGGATGCAATTCATATAGTAATATATCAGACCAATGGAGAGGTGCTCAACAATCTCAGAAACAAGTTAATTTCCTTAGTTACTTGTATTTATCCTAGTCAACTACAACACATCACAAAATAAGCGCAATATGCCTAAACATGCTGGCTCTACTAGGAACAAGACTCTGGGGAAAAGAGGCACGACACCAAAAACCCCAGAGGACATCAACAACCATAAATAGACCCAACACCCTCAACTTAAAATCATGAAATATCCCCAATGCGTCAAACCAAAATAAGAGATTTAGAAACATACCTGTGGCACCATGGGTGCGAAGATCTGATGTCAATCACATAATACGAATACAAATAACAAAATACCTTAGGTTGCCTCCCAAGAAGCGCCTAATTTAGTGTCACAGCACGACAACATCTAGTCATCCTTTATCCCTCCACTTTGATGATTTAAATTGTCGGCCTATCTTTTGATCTTTAAATCTTTTAGGTCCGTTGGGCAAATGTGAGGGCATGATAAGGAATGTTCTATCACGCCACTTCAAAGACTTGAACTGCTTGCCCAATTTTACATCAAACTTTCGTGTGGGATCATTGGGCAACAATGAGGATCTTAAAAATCCACTAAATGGATATCGATCTTTAAGCTTCTTGGCCTTCAAGACTGGGGTTGTAGTATACCTTTTTGGAAAGATAAACTCCAAAATGTAAGAATTTTCCTCCTCATTTTCAAAATTCATCATTTGCTTGGGTGGTTCGACTTTCTTCACATCCACCAAGTATAATGTTGAAAAGTGGTTTGAATGAGGACTGACTCTCAATTCTGGAGTAGCGTCTCTATTAGTATCTTTACCCCAAAATGGACTAGAGTTTTCACAAGGATTGTTCTTAATTTCTTCTTTCAATTCTAGTACCATTTCATCATCTTTGCCATCTTCATTCATGAATGGTTTGGTTGGTTGGGAAATCTCCAATGGAAGATCAATATCAAGATCATCATCAGTATAGGATTTTTGCTCCTCATCTTCACACTCTTCCATTATGTTAAATGATTCCCCAGACAAGATATCATCTAAACATAATATAGAAGAATGCTTTGAATAATTAATCTCTATATCTATATCTTCATGAATGATCGGCTTCATGTCTTTGCGCATGTCACATACGATATCATATGTTTCTTTTTGGAGATCCAACATTCGTTGAAACATAGCTTCAATGCCACTCTTACCGGTGCTTCGTTCATCTTTTTCTTGACCATAAAACCTTTCAAACTCATAAGATGAACTAGAATTTGGGTTAGC
>NC_061118.1:89226761-89227042 GCF_002878395.1 Capsicum annuum | reverse complement strand
CCATAAAACCTTTCAAACTCATAAGATGAACTAGAATTTGGGTTAGCACAATAGGGGGAAGGGGTATTTGGGCAATCACTCTAATGTCCATCTCAACCGCCATATATAGACCAATCATACTCCCGGTAGGATGGAGATGGTGCACGCTTCTCTCTTCGGAGAGCATATCTACAATCTTGCCAAAAGTGAGGTCCATCACAATATGGACATGGATCATCAAGATAAGATTTCCAACCACCAAGCTCATGTTCATTCAACGATGCCATAGTAATAAGTAAACT